>NC_057720.1:90651436-90668493 GCF_004010195.1 Chiloscyllium plagiosum | reverse complement strand
CAGAATGTTCTCGTTGTGGGCTGGAAACATGGAGGCAACTTTCACATTAAACTTTACTTTTTTTACGAAACATAATGTGTACCATACTGCTCCTTTAGGAAATGAAAATGAATAAATCCCAAATTAAAAATGGCGTATTTTAATATTTAGTGAAATTGTGATATTAGTTCAGGATGTTTTTGGTTGATTTATATTTGTCTCAAATATTCCGCAGTGATTAATCCGCTGGAGCCATCAGTGTCGGTTCTCCTGTCACTAACAGAAGAAATCTCCGCTCAGGGGTTTCTCTCCCTCACCTGTTTAGTGAGAGGTTTCTCCCCCCGAGAGATCTTCGTCATGTGGACAAACAATGACAAGCCGGTGAATCCCAGTAACGACAAGAACACCGAGGTGATGTCGGTGAGTGACAACATCTCTTTCTTCATCTACAACCTGTTATCCATTACAGCGGAGGAGTGGGCCAGCGGTGCTTCTTACTCCTGTCTGGTGGGACATGAAGCGATTCCATTGAAGATCATCAACAGAACAGTCGATAAATCCAGCGGTAAACCGAGTTTTGTAAACATTTCACTTGCACTGATGGACACTGTTAATTCATGTCAATAAAAATCTAAAAGTTGCATTTAATAATTCAACAGAAATAATAATGTTCTTTTTTCCTCCAGCTGTGAGTTAAGTACTGAATTAATTGTTTCCCACTCTGACTTAAAGTGGATTATTAACAGGTCGAGGACGAGTGTCTTGTGCAGTTAATGTTCTGTGCTCAGATACACCCTAGGTCAGAGACAGAGTAAAGCTCACTCATTGCAGGATTTTGCCAAGTACCTTATCCATCCTAAAACCCTCTGTGACAAAATCTGACAGTTCCATTTCATGTCAAGGGTAGAACACGAGTTTAGAACTTGGTGTTCTTGATTCCCCTGATTGAACATTCTTACAAAATTCATGTCAGCTTTAAACTGCCACATTGCACCAATTGGAAATATAAATTTAAGACACTTTAAAATTAAATTTGATTGGAACATACCAATCGTAAAGAGTGCAGAGCAGTTTGAATGTAACCTTTGTTTCTGGGGAACTGCCAGGTATCTTGCACCAGCGCATGAGTTGTCAGAATATGTCTTCACTTTCACACCAAAGAGAATTGACGGATAAGTTGTTATGGAGCAGAGGGGTGGGGAACGATGAATGGTCTGTCCTCTTGCTTCCTGTGCAGAGTTTTCATGGTAGATGTCCTCTGTAATGTAACCCAGGTACTAACAGGAACAGTCAGCTTCTTGCTTACTGTCCAAAGATTTAACATTGCCATGCAAAATAATACCTTTGAAACATGTTGGACAAGCTTGGCCCTGTTAACAAATGATTAACATTGACCCCCATAATCTAAAACTAGTGTTTGCATCGTCTCAGTTTGAATTCCATAGTTTTGTCTCAGTTTTCTGAAGCACATGCGATCAATTCTGATATTTGAGCTCCTGAAATCATTTTGTTTCACATACAGAACACAAGTAGACAGTTTCTGATAAACATATTCAGAAATGTTATCTCTGGGGCAGTGAGGATTTGAACTCAGTCCTTTTGTCTCAGAGACAGAAATTCAATCATTGCAACAGAAGAGTTGCTCATAAAACGCTTATCTCTCCACAACGATGGGAAATGTTTCCTACAACACCAAGGTCAGATCTAATTGGAGGTAATCCATAAAAATTAGAACAATAAAATTAGAATAATAAAAATTGCAATCTGGTAAAAGAGCAGAAACACACACAGATACAGAGAGATGATCACAAATACACACGCGAAGACACATATATAGGCTCTCACCTCAAGACACATATTTATGTGCACACTCAAATGTGCATATAGATAACACATCGCACACGCATGCTCGCACAGAGCCACACATGCAAGTGGTAATTGAACACTCACCTAAGCTATTCCAAAAACTCACATACATCGAAAAAAAAGCATTTGCCCAAATGAACAGGTGGCACATAACCATGGGAAACATAGACACACGCTAACACAAAAATGGACATGAATACATATACATTCATACAGCACAACGCATACAGACCTACACGCATGAACACACAGATACAAATTCCGAAAAATGTCCTCCCACATGTCGACTCACAAGTGCACAGAGATAAACATTAATATCATTATTTTCCCATTTTCAGAATCACCAACATACGATGACAGAGGGAGCATAATTAGTTATTTTTAAACCATATTTATCAGCATGTATACAATGTCACATGTACATGCAAATTCAGAGTCTCACATGCAGACATACAAATGCATAGATCAACAAATAGAGGGGCGTTTATTAAATAACGATAATGGGCACAAGCATCAGTAAGCATCCACAAACAATAACACAAACAAGCTTAACAGGAGATAGTTTGGGAAAGATTGCCACACAAGCAGACATCATCATATAAATATAAACATCCATCAAAACATGACGTTGCATGCTAACATTTATTAAGCATATACATGAAAATAACCTAGGATCTGAAACAGACACATAAGCACACATTTTAGATCGCACTAATGAAAACATGTACTCACGAAGACATTACAAGATAAGCATAGGAAGAAAGGAAGTAGCATATTAGCATGATGATACTTTCACAATGTGAAAAGACCAAACTTTACGTACACAAAAACATGAGCACACCAGCAGCAAAGGAACAGAAATATGTTTATTCACGCACAGACTCCAACATGGGCAAGAGTGATGGAAGAGATTCTCATAACCACATGCACAAACATTAAAGGAAAACCAAACACACCAAACAGTAGATCAAATAAATAAAGGGACACGTACAAAAAAATTCCTAAATATACAGATCCTGCAAACAAAAATATGAAGCAATGTCTTGACTGTGATGTCACTTATGTTCATGATTTGTCAAGCAATTGGTCACCAATACATAAAAATGGGAATCACATTTGAACTTTTACTCAGTGATGGTCACAATTTTCAACTAAACTGCTGTCACAGCCTATATTTAAAATATAATGATAAAATTAAAATAATCATTCGTAATGAACATTCCTCAAATAATAACATCTTTCAATAACAGATTAAAAGAAAGAATGATTTTAAATGTTCTGACATGGACAATGAAGAAAGAACATGTACAGGTAGTATTTGTAATTTCTTGCTGAGAGTCAATAATGCACTAATAGATACAGATAAGAGTCACACTTGAGAAATACCTGACTGCTTTATGAAGATGTAATGTCTCTAATTACATGACTTGGATGCAGATAGATGGATCTGGATCAATAAACAATCTAAATCTCGGCTTTATATTCATTGATTCAATTGAGCACACTTGGATTGAAGACAATGAGGATGATAACAGCAACATCTGGACAACTGCTTCCACGTTCATCACCTTGTTCTTCCTGAGTATTTTCTACAGCGCTGCCGTCACTCGGGTGAAGGTGAGAATGATCACATCTTTCACATGCCAAGCAGCCCAATATGTTTTGTGAAATCTCTAAGTGTGCCATTGAATGAAAAAAAATCTGAAAGTCCCTGGTTATAAACAAATGCGTCATTACTTTATCACTCTTTTCCAGGTTAAATGAATGAATTGTTGACCTCTTTGATTTTCCTGATCTGCTTATGAAGGCCTCTGAATTCCCAATCTACAATCTGTCCTGTTGCTGACTCTAACAGTGAGATCACTTCAGTTTATCAGCGTGTAACTGAGACAATTATTGGTGGATTTTCCTTTTTACTTTGATATCGTTGAGATGGTTGTGGTTGGAAGAATTTGTAGCTTCCCAGTTGTTTAAAACCCATTTGTTTTGTTTTTAGTTTTTCCTTATTCAGAATGATTGCGTAGCCTTTATGTTGAGCCTTTGTATTCCCTTTCTTGTGACAGAAAATTCCCACCTCACAGCGCATGTGTTCTCGTCTCAATGTGGCATTCAGTCATTGTATTCACTTCTGTTAACTTTTACATCAACCTTTTGGATAAAAAATGCTTTCTGAAATGATTCATAAATCTCGGATGAATATGTACTAACCTTGAGTTTGCTTCATTCTTTCTTCAAGGGCAGTCAGTAATAATACATTTTCCCACGTCCCACTACTTTCCTAGAGAAATACTTTCACTTGTTCTGTTTGGTTGAGTTTCATCCAGTCATTTAGTTTAATGCTGCGCTACCGTGCAGCCCACTAATGTAAATGCATCTTTCACACGATATACCTGATGGAACACTCCAGAGGCAGAATGATTAGAGAACATTTCTTCTTATGCACAAAGGGTCACAGCCTCGGGACACCTAATGATACAAATGAAGAGCTTTGCTCCACCAGAAGCCTATGAAAGGCAGGCAACGGAGTTTGAAAGTTTACTCTACATTGTCTAAACTAAAAGTACTCCCAATGTCGGGACAGCCTGGGTTCGTAATGCAGAAATCGCCACCTAAAGTGCCCAACGAAACATTCATCAGCCAAAAATGTCAATGTTCAGTCAGGTATTCAGACACAAGTGCACAATCCAAGGGTGGATTATCAGACCTGGATTTTTTTTTAACACATAAATGTCATGGAGCACAATTCCTGGGATCTATTTGACACACCACACCTGTCAAATCCCAGGAAATGAGATTGAGATCTATCTGATACAGGGATATTACTGAACAGCAACCCTCAAAAATTATAAATCAGAGGTCGATGTTGATCAGGCAAGGCAGAGCTCATAAGTCCGTGAAATATTCAGCTATTGGGATCTATATAACGCAAGATGGAATTGAGAACCAATCATAGCAACTGTTCACAGAGTCTGGAAAATATCAGCCGAGGAGAACATACCAACAGAGGAGAGTCAGTGAGGTACATCATCCTGGGAATAGTGTTGTGAATCAGTCACATACTAATCTGATAACTTTGCATTTTTTCAAAAATGTGGCTCCTGAAACTGGATGCAATATTCCAGGTGAGACAAGCCACTGTTTTATTCTAGTTTAACATAATTGATTTACGTTAGTTCTCTACAGCGTTATTGATGAAGTAGGGTTTATTTGCTCTTCTGTCCATGTGCCATGGTACTTTCCTGATTTGTGCACATATACACGGAGGATCATCTGTTTCTTCACCCCTTTGGGTTTAGACCCTTACTATTGTATGTTCCCCTGTGTTCATCACAACACAAAGAAGCACGTCACACCTCCCTGATACGCAGATCTATTTGACACACCGATATTAATGAATAACAATCATCAAAAATTATAATTTCGATCGGGGAAGGCAGAGATCAGACGTTCTGCAAACCCTGCTGCTCTCCATGTCTTTTCCCACAACCCCTCTGTCAAACTTTGAAACTCTTAGCTGTTCTTCCAATATCGTAACATTTTACCTTAAATTGCTATTAATATTTTTCTATAATTTTGCATTATAGATCAAAGCAAAGGTTGAAACAACAAGGACTCCAAACACTGAACTCTGAGAACGACACAATAAGGCAACCTACATTCTGAAACGGTAAACACCCGATAAAAAATGGTTGACAAGTACAAAACAGCGGGTGAGATTAACTTGAACTCATCAAAATATAAGGAAAATACTCTAAAGGTATAGCGTTGTAGGCAAGACCTGAGCAGACAGAATGGAGTTCGTTTTTTAAAAAATTATTGTTAATATCCAGAATTTTCCTTCCAAACAATGTGCTTTTTATTTCCCATCACCAAGTCACCCATAGTATCTTTATTTTCAGCTACTAACCATCACCAGTAAATTGAATAATTTACGTTCAAAGCCCCTCATGGACAACTCACACTATCAAAGGTACGGCAGAACCAGGAAGAGTTAGAAAGAGATTGGAGTCAATTTTTCTTGTGGTGAAATATTAGTGCTGTTCTAACAGAAGATATTTCTGAGGGATGGTCTAGTGAAGCTGTGTGGATGGAACTCAAAAATAAGAAGAGCATGATTACATTGATGTGATTGTAATAGTCCACCCAGCAGTCAGAGTGAAATTGAGTAACAACTATGTTGAGAGTTCTCATTTATATGAAAGAATAATAGGATTGTAATAATAGCAAATTTTAACCGTCCAAACATAAAGTGGGGCAGCCATGGTCTTAAGAGCTTGGATGGTGAGGAATTTGTTAAGTGATAAAGAAAATTATCTTCATTAATATCCAGATGTAACCACAACAGAAGGAGCAAAGCTGACCTACTCTTGTGGATGAAGGCAGGGCAAGTGACTGAATGGTTAGTAGGGGAGCATTTTGGGGCCAGGGTTCATAATTCGACTAGTTGTAAAATATCTATGGAAAGGATTGGCACTATAGATAAGTTAAAGTTTTAATTGGACTAGGGCAAATTTTGTTAGGATGAGACAAAAACTTTCAAGGGTTCGTTGGAGTAGACTGTTTGCAGCAAAAGGGACGGCCGGCAAGAGTAAGGCTTTCAGAAGCGAGATAACGAGAGTTCAGAGGCATGATGTTCCTGTTAGAGTGAAGGTAAGGCTGGTAAGAGGAGGGAACACTGGAGGAATGAAGATATTCAGGCTCTGGTTAAGAATTAGAATGTATCATATATTGGTCATTGATAAATGAGAGCAAGTGAATCTCGAAGAGTACAAGAGGTGCAGGGACATTCTAAATCGGGAAATGAGGAGGGCAAGAAAAGAAATCGAGATAGCCTTGGGAGATAATGTTAAAGATAATCGATGAGATTCTACTCGTACATTAAGAACAAAAGAGTAGAGTCATAGAGTCATAGAGATATACAACATGGAATCATACCTTTCGGTCTCACTCGCCCATGCTGAGCAGATATCCATATCTAATCTAGTCCCATTTGCCAGTACTTGGTCCATATCCCTCTCAACCCTTCCTATTCATATACACACTCAGATGCCTTTTAAATATTGAAATTGCACCAGCCTCTACCACTTCCTCTGGCAGTTCATTCCATACACACATCATCCCCAGGCATGAAAATGTTACTCCTTAGGTACTTTCTACATTTTCCCCACACACTCTAAACCTATACTCACGAGTATAGGTTTAGACTGAGACTCTACCCACCCCAGAGAAAATACCTTGTCTATTCATTGTATCCATGCCTCTAAGATTTCATAAACCTTTATAAAGTCACCTCTCAGCCTCCAACGTTCCAGGGAAATCAGCCCCAGCCTATTCAGCGTCACCCTATATTACCCTATGTGGCTGTGAATATGTATAATCCGAGAGGGATGGCTTCACAAATCATGTTGCATTTTATATAAATGCTGTTTTTTTTAAATTATCATTTAGTTTAAAATGGAGGATGGGTGCCTTTTCAATTTCATACCACTAGCACAGAAAGTTCTGGGGAAATAAACTGCAACCAAAAAATGGACAATAAGTTATTGCACTACGGATAATCTTACCATATCATTCGTGCAAAAAATAATTCCCTGTTTTGACCTTGCAGTTAATAGAGTCTATTAATTAGTCCTGTGTTTGTAATAATTTTCATCTATCGGTCTTTCTACATTTAGGTGTTATAGTTACTGTGTGGATTACTGCACCTCTCTAAAAATTCAAAACAAAATAAAGTAAGACTGCAAATTAAATATTGTATCTACTTACTACAAACACTGAGCAATTCAATGACACCAAATTGGAAAGGAATTTTGAAATGTAGCCAATTCTGAGAACTTCAAGAAGTTGCAAGAGATCATTAATTAATTTACGTTATGTTCAAGTAATTAGCAAATGCAGATCCACACAGATAAACGTAAGGTGTTACATCTTGGTAGGAATAATGTGGAGGTCATTTATACAAAGATGCAAGTCTAAGTGAGGGAGACAAACAGTGATTTCAGACAATTGCATCAGTCACTAACAATCTCATCGCAGGTTCCAAAGGCCACAAAAATGCAAACAAAGCTCTAAGCTTTATCTCTAAAGGGATAGATTTGAAAGTAGGGTCCCTATAAAAATTTGGTTGACTATCATTAAGAGTATTGCAGTTCGAGTTGACATATTATAGAATGTATGAGAGAGAGTGAAGAGAAGGTTTATAAGAATGATACACAAGTTTCTGGCTGTGTATATCAACGAAGAATTGTTATGCTGTTCACTTCTCTCTTGAAAAAAAGGCTGACAGTTCTAAAATTATGAAAGGTTTTGAAAAGAGAAGGCACAGAGAAAACATTTCTCTATGGGGTAGAACATAACTAGAGGCTGTCAATATAAGACGGTATCTCAAGAAATCCAAAAGGGAATCAGAAGAAACCTCTTCACTGAAAGAATGATGAGAACAGGGAATATGTGACCAGACGGAATAGTTGAAATCAATAGTTTCAATGTATTTCAAGGAAACTAGGTGAGCACTTGGAAGGGATGGGAATAGCGAATTACAATGGGCGATTTAGATGAGGAAAGATGCGAAACACCTTGAGTGGAACATAAGCACTGGCATGGTCTAATTATACCAAATGGTCTTAATTTCCTCTGTAATCCTATTTACAAAATCACCATTGTATGAAACAATAAGTGTATTATGAACATCTTGAAGAATTATAAAGTTTCTCACAAAAAAGTCTCAAGTATTTAGCAGTGAACGTAAATGATTTTATCACATGGCCACACTTCACTATTTGCCTGATAGCACTGAAAAAGCAGTAATCACAGTACTCTTACTAGGAGTAGGAGTAACCCATTGTCCATGCACCAATGGGGGACCTTCATGACTTATTAATGGCCTCAGTAGGACCTGCCAACCTGGTCCTGGGAATGTTGTGAACACTCTAGCCCTCATGGCTTCTTTCACTCACTTACTTTGATTTCCAGTTCCTTTAATTATCGCCGCCATGGACAGGATACTGTTCCAGTATGCAGATGGGATACCCTGTTGTGAGCCATAAGGTACTTCTTTAGGATGGACATCCTCCAGGTGTCTCTAGGATGCAGGAGGAGGTCTCCCACATCATGGAGGACCCACCTACTGCTAATAAACAGACTCTACATTGACCACCTGAATGGCCATCCTTTCCCTAATTTGGGATCAATAAAATACTACGGAGGTGGAAATATGAGAGTCACTGAAACTCTTTCCTTCCCTTATCATCTTCCACTCTATTATCCACCTATTGACCTTGTAGCCTGTCCCTAGAGGGCTGATAGAACCCAGTCCCATTCCAATATTCAAGAAAATGAAGAGCTTGCAAACTGGTCAAAATTGATTAAGCTTAACACAAACAGTCTAGGCCTGACTGTCAAATTCTAAAGTATAACTTGAGCTGAGTTCAATAAAAATGGCAGAAGTACAGAAACAACCACTTCCATCCATCAGAAACAAATTTCTATGAATGGGAATGGATGGTCCGCTATTTGGAATGGAGCAGTGCATTTGAAAGTTAATGAGGAACAGCAATGTTATGTGATGGATGTGTGCAGTTTGAAGCTGTTTGCTGATTCAGTTTTTCTAAAGCTTTGGCAGATACATTCCAATTAGAATCAATTAAATCTGCCAAAGTGGATATAAATACTCACATTTATGAGATGCTTTAACATAGAACATAGAAAAGTACAGCACAGAACAGGCCCTTTGGCCCACGACAGTGTGCCGAGGTTTAATCCTAATGTAAAATATAATAACAACCTACACACACCTCAACTCACTGCTAAACATGTGCATGTTCAGCAGTCGCTTAAATATCCCGAATGACTCTGCTTCCACCACCACCTCTGGCAATGCATTCCATGCATTCACAACTCTCTGTGTAAAGAACCTACCTCTAACGTCTCCTCTATACCTTTCTTCTTATATCTTAAAACTATGACTCCTTCGTACCAGTCAATCCGGCCCTGGGGAAAATTTTCTAGCTATTGACTGTAACTATTCCTCTAATTATTTTGTATACCTCAATCAGATCTCCTCTCTTCCTCCTTCTCTCCAGAAAGGAAAATCTGAGCCTATTCATCCTTTCTTCATAAGGCAAGTCCAGGCAGCATCCAGGTAAACCTTCTTTGCTCACTCTCCAAAGCCTCTACATCTTTCTTATAGTAGAGCGACCAGAACTGGACACAATATTCCAAGTGTGGTCTCACCAGGGACTTGTAGAGCTGTAGCAAAACCTCGTGGCTCTCAAACACGACCAGCTATCCTTAGTAGCCACACACGCAGACAACAAGCAACATGAATTCGACTGGGACAACACTACTATCATAGGGCAAGCCAGACAGAGAACAGCCAGGGAATTCCTAGAGGCATGGCATTCATCCACAAACTCCATCAACAAACACATCGACCTGGACCCAATATACCAACGAAAGCCAAAACACCAAATGCTTTCTTAACTATCCTATCCACTTGGGTGGCAACTTTGAGGGATCTATATACTTGCTCACCCTGATCCCTCTGTTCCTCCATGCTACCAAGAATCCTGTCTTTATATTCAGAATCCTATATTCAGCATTCGAGTTTGACCTTCCAAACTGGAAAAGGATGCACCGAATGCCAAATAGGAGAAGGTTGTTGGCATGTATCAGTAGAGTTAGGACCAATGACCAGAAACATGAAACAGGCTTTTTAGCAAGCTTTCAAAGTGAGAATGAGTACCAGAGGGCATCTGAGGAAGTTTATCAGTAAAGTACAACTAATTAAGGGGGCTTGATCATACTCATGGACAAAAAGATATAAAGCAATCAGAGAACCAAAGAACAGAGTGTGTATATAAGGAGTACAAGAGACAGCGTGGATCAAGGCCTTGAAGAATTTAGAGATAGACATAAGTTTAAACTCAATACATTAGATGATAATGAGCCACATAATATCTCAGTCCTTTCTCTATAAGCACAAGTTTAAGTTTACCAGTCTTATCCAGGCCAGCATTAAATGGGATTTTTATTTGCACTGTGCACATCTCCTGATTTCACAAGATATCTTAGTTTTGTAAATGCAATAGAATGTAGTTTCCACCGTTTCACCAATTCATTAAATAGAAGTTGACAGAAATAAACAACTTTCTAAAGCTGTCTTTCAACAGCCAGACTGATACAATATTCAAAGAGGATCTGCATGAACAAAGTGGGCTTGTCACGGGGTTAAATCATTTCAAATTCGAAAACTAGATTCCATTTTAATCATATCAGCTGGATGTTGGATACTCCATTAGCAAAATTTTCCCATATTCAAAGTGCTGTTTGCCAATACAGAAATTGGGTATTGCTGTAAAATAGGACATGTTCTTTTTGTTTTTTTTTTGTATTGCATTCATCAGGATAGCTGCAAGGATTTTGATATAAACGGAAACAACATTTTATACTGAACAAAAAAAGAGTTCTGATGCTTTGGAAAATGCACAATGATTGATTGAGATGTCCCCAATGGAAATGGATTGGTCAAATGGTGACGGACAGTTAACAGCTAAACTTTGTTAAATTTTCAAATGGCAGGTTGCCTGAGTGGTCAAGGTATTGCCCTGCCAAATGAATTAGAGAATGGCCATCACAAATTTAGTCGAATCACAACAAGCATTGGCAGTTTCCTGCCAATCATTACCTGGTCCATTCTCCATGCCTTTACCAATCAGCTCTCATTACCCAGACAGATTAAATGCTTTCAGACTTTCCATTGGTATTCTTGAGAGTGTCCTGATAAGTACAATACTAAAGACTTAAATTTTAAAAAATCATCAATACTCAAATTTCCATGTTGTACCAGCTGGCAGAGGTGAAACTTAACTACAATGTATCAGGCCTACAATGAACTGGTAATGTCCTGCACTGGTCTCAGAGAAAAAGCAGCAACAATGTCCTTGTGGAGACATTATTTTGCCTTTGATCCGACACAGCAAGAATTTCAAAGCCATTGAGGAACAGAAATAAATAGAAACAAACCACATGCACGTACACACAGCACAGTATTATTTAAAGTAACAGAGAGAAATTCTGCACGAGCAGAAGAACTAATTGTAATTCTGAATAGTGAATGTGGCACCAAAAGCACCTATGTGATAATGACAGTTTGAAAATCTAGCCCACAGTGGTTTTCAGCAGTTGAAGAGTTGCTCATTCTATTATGAGCCCCGCTAAGATCCGACATCAGTATGTGATCATAGATTCAGATTGTTTTTAAAGGCAGATATCAATATGAAGTTGCACAGTGGCAGGTTTGCAGTGCCTCTGTGTTCTGAGCTTCGGCCCCAATCTCTTAACCCCAAGCTGCGGTTCCAGTCAGTTTGTATTTCATCATTGTCCCAGATTATAGGGGTTTCAGTTCCAGTGAGTTCACCAGTATAGCGCGTTCGGTAAATCAGCAGTGGCTCCACTGAAAAGGCTTTTAAATCCTGAGACTCATAGAATAGCATATCCTTATCCCTGTTAAATGACCTAATAACAATTAACAACATTATATTTGATCTGTTATATTTTCCATTACTGACTGCAATGAATCTGCCTCATGGGATACAGACACTCACCAATGTGAGTAAAAATCTCTTAAACTTTGGGTAAAACCCAGGTTATTGTCTTAAGAGAATAGACTCCATACAATAATGCAACAAAGAAAAGCAGACTGAAGTCAAATGATACATAGGTTTGATGACGAGCAAAACCCCCTCTACCCTTGCAGGAAGGCAAGTAGAAAAGTTGCACATCTATATAACATCTTAATGCAATCTCGGGATCTCCTAAACATCTCTTTCCAGATTTCTGAAACAAGTTCAGAACCTCTGGGGACTCTGTCAACTACATGCGATCAAACCCAGGGAATCATAGACAGAAATATCAGCATGTGCCCATGTAACAGTTTAAAATGTGTGTTTAATACCTCAGCTCGAGTAACTAGCAAAATTGTTTTGAGGTGTGAACAATAAATGAGAATAGATTACTTGGCCCTTCGAGCCTGCTCCACCATTCAATAAGATCCTGACTGACCCGATTTTAACAAGCTTATAAAACGTTCAGCTGACAATATCCCACTTTAGCTTTTCTTATTCTATCATTTTAGTATATTCCACTACACATCTATTCTAATCTGGAGAATCACTGATCCACGCTGTACTCCTCTCCTCATTCTCGAATTGAAGGAGCCCATGATGCACCGTTCTTTTCCTCAGCCCATTCTTTAGACAAGATAAAATAGATTGGAACAGACTCAACTGTTTGCTGTTACTGGACACAATGAGAACTTTTGAAATGTTTCAATACACTCCTTTGGTGAAAAATATAATTTGTTTTAATCCTTTAAAACTGGTTCAATTTATTTTATATTTGAATTGAATGGTATTTTAGTTTGATCCAGATGATAGTACAAAGTGAAATATTACAGCACTGTGCTTTATCTCATTGTCATTTTATGGAAGTTGGAAAGGAGTGTTTTCTTACAGCAGAGAGTGAAAAATGAACAACCAAGTTGAGTAATAATACGTGCAGGTTCTGACAAAGTCAATTTTCAATCAGAGATGTTCTATACAACAACTGAAGTACTTTTGATCATGTAGTCACATGTCAGAAATTTGATATCTAATTCGTGTACCATGAGAAAAGCAGGAAGGAGATGATGATCAGATCATTAGCTCATCGGGATTGAGTGATAAATATTGGCCGGAACACCAGGTATAATTTCCTCACTTTGATTCAAAATAATAAGGATTCTTTTAGAGGGCAGAGTGGCTTTGGTGTAATGCCTCATATACACCTGATGTGCAGGATTATCTTAGGACTGCACTGCTGTGGCATAACGATTAGTCTATTCTTACCTGATGGTAGATCTTGAACCCTCCGACTCAAAGATCAGCATACTACTCAGTGACACCTGAGCAACACACAATACTCTGACAGGTGGCTTATTATTTACATCCCCATGGATTAATGAAGCAATTAAGGGAAATTGCATCAATTCTATATGAGATGCAAAACAGGCCTCATATGATAGAATGATAGTCTCCCTACCCCTATATCAGTAAGCTTAAGTTCCTAGGTTAGACTTAGTAGGCTTAAATTCCTGTCCCACTTAATGAAGAGGCTTGTCATACATCGCTGAACATTTTAATTTTAAAAAAAGGAAAACTTCTTCAACCTTGTCATTTGGAAAGTGCAACATGTGTAATTAGGAATCAGCACTTTGGGTCGCCTTTGTTGATTCCTTGTGTGTTATACGGGAGTCAGTAATTTCTATCAGTGTCCACCGTTAGAGCTACAAAAAGCCCTTTAATACCTCTCCTCAATGGGTCATTCTTCCCTTTTGAATATGGGCAGTGTGCACTCCGCCTGTCTCTTTTTTTAGCAACAAATGGTAACCTTGCTTCCAGCCTGCTATCAGCAAGAGGTTAACTTGCACTGTCAAAGTGTGGCAATACAGAGAACAACCCTCCCCATATTGACCCAGGCGAAGATCACAAGATGCAGCACAAGTCAATGATTATGTCCAGAATTAGATAACCAGGAAGAATATCCTCCATGGCTGGGGAGTCCAGAACCAAGACTCATGGTCTAAGGATACTGGCTCGGGCATTTTGGACTGAGATGAGGAAACCTTTCTTCACCCTGACAGTCGTGACTCTTTGGTATTCACTGTCATAGAAATTGATTGAATCCAAAACATAATAGTTATTTTCAGGCTAAAGGGATCAAAGCTTACAGAAAGAATGATGGAACAGGATACTGGGTTAGATAATCCTCCATCGTCATTTTGGACAGAGTGCATGCTTAAGGGGCTGAATGGCTTACTGATCCACCTACTTCTGTGACCATTCTGTGGCTTGAAGAGATGTGTTTTGTTCAAAAGTTAGTTTGATTGGAAAACAATTCGAGAATGAGGAGAGGAGTACAGCGTGGATCAGTGATTCTCCAGATTAGAATAGATGTGTAGTGGAATGTGTTACTGTTTACAACACAGAGTGACGAAACAATGTCAGATGATTGTGAATGGGTCTCCTCAAATTAAATTGAACAATGAGGAAGCTCTGGAAAACTGGGATAAACTACTGAGTTACCTTCCAGATGAAAATTGAAATGACCTGAAAGAGTTAGTACATTCACATTGGGAGATATGTCGGAATAACCTGGGAATTACTAATCTCATGACACATAATATTGATTGAGGAAATGCTGTTCCAATCAAACAACATCCTACAGACTTAACCTTTGAATGTTGGTACGGGTTCAGAAAGAGACTGAACACATGCTGAAAGACAATATAATCAAAATCAGTCGTAGTGAATAGAGCTCACCTACATCAGTGGTACCAAAGCCAGATAATATCCAATGATTATGTGCGGACCTATGCAAAATCCATGCAGATACTAAATCTGATACATGTCCTAAATCAAGTTTGTAAGACCACATTGAGACGATGGGACAAGCAACTTATATTTCTCAGTACGACTTACTCAAAGGATATTGGCAGCTACTTTTATTCAAAAAGGTGAAGACAATTCCGGCTTTCGCGACACCAAAATGCACTGTACCCGTTTACAGCATGTCATGAAGTATGAAGAATGTGCCAGCTACATTTCAAAGACTAATCAATGAAGTGATTTCTTCATTACCCAATTGCATGATAAACATCGATTACCTGATTTTTAGTCACACATGGAAGGAAGATTTACAGAATTTCTCAAAATTCGACATTGGGAGGAAGGTTTGGTAATAAACCGGGCTGACAGTGAACTCAAGAAAACACAAGTCACTCTCCTGGACCATGTTATTGAAAATGGGCAGGTGTGCTCATCGACCAAAAGAGTAGTACGACTACAAAACAATCTTGATTATCAAAATTAGACGGGTGGGGATAACGAATTGTTCAGATAACTGATTGTTCAGATAACACATTGCTCGGATAACTGATCAGATTGCAAACAATGGACCTTGAGATCTTGTTCGGATAATCTGAATTTTGGATAATTGACGTTCGGATAACAGAGGTCGTTCTGCATTTGGTAGTACTACGAGTGGGTTTTATCAGAAAGTTGTATGGAGTTTTAGCAGTGTGGTTGCTTCACTCACTGAATTGCTGTAGAAATGCAGGAGGTTTCAATGGATGGAAAACTGTCAGAAGGCATTTGCCAGCCTGAAAGTTATGTTAACTACTGCCCCAATATTAGCGACAACTAATAACCCAAAGCTATTCCAGGTAGTTATCGATGTAAGTGATAAAAGTGTCCGTCCTGTACTCTTACAGAAAGCAACGAGAAGATATAAAGACTTGTCAATTGTTTCTCAGGAAGCTAAACATTCATCAAAAGGAATATTTGACAGGTCAGGCAACATCCAAGGAGCAGGAGAGTCGACGCTTTGGGCATAAGCTCTTCTCTTGTGATCTTAGCATGGGTCATGTATGGGGAGGATTGTTCTCAGTATTGCCACACTTTGACAGTGCAAGTTAACCTCTTGTTGATAGCACGCTGGAACCAAGGTAGCCATTTGCTGCCAAAAAAGAGATAGGGCTGAGTGCTCACTTTCCACGTTCAAACGGAAAGGATGACCCATTGAGGAGAGATATTAAAGGATTTTTTGTAGCTGTAATGGTGTGGACACTGATAGAAATTACTGACTATTGCTTATGCCCGAAACGTCGATTCCCCTGCTCCTTGGGTGCTGCCTGACCTGCTGTGCTTTTCCAGCAACACATTTTTCAGCTGTAATCTCCAACCTCTGCAGTCCTCACTTTCTCCTAGGAATATTTGACAGTTGAGAAAGAGACCTTGAGTTTGGTATTGGCGTTACAACATTTGCCAGTAATGTAGCTGAGACAACCATACATATTGATCATAATCCCTTAAAGGCTTTTGGAGAAATTCAAGGAGAAATTCAAGGAGTTCAATGTAGCTAAGTGTGAGGATGGAGTTCATTGTAGCTAAGTGTGAGGTGATTCACTTTGGTAAGAGTAATAAAAAGATGGGGTACTGGGCTAACGGTCGGATACTTGGTAGTGTGGATGAGCAGAGGGATCTTGGTGTCCATGTACACAAATCTTTGAAAGTTGCCACCCAGGTAAATAGTACGGTGAAGAAGGCATATGGCGTACTGGCTTTTATTGGTAGAGGAATTGAGTTCCGGAATACTGAGGTCATGTTGCAGTTGTA
>NC_057720.1:90599463-90651300 GCF_004010195.1 Chiloscyllium plagiosum | reverse complement strand
CCCTGGCTAGGCGACATCGTCAGTGCTTGGGAGCCTCCTGCGAAGCGCTTCTTTGATGTTTCCTCCGGTGTTTACAGTGGTCTGTCCCTCCCTATCCGGGCATTGGATAGGCTTATGGTGGTTAGTGGGCTAGTGTAGGTTAGGTGGGCTTGGATCGGCGCAACATCGAGGGCCGAAGGGCCTGTACTGCGCTGTATTCTTCTATGTTCTATGTTCTAAACATTGTAGACTGGTTTTCGGGGCATATCTTCATGAGAAAGTCTCGACATTATTTTACAGGACATTCTGACTCTCCAGCAATTTCTCTCATGTTGTTAGATTCCACATTAAAAATACAATTTAGCCACATGACAAAGCAAACTTACTTTTTCGTCACTGCTTTTTTTTCCTGAAGAATTGAGACTGTCATTTTTTTTGAATGCTCAGTCTGTTAAAGGTGCAATTGATCAATAACCACAAAATGAAAAGCAAACTAAAATGGTGTCTGGGTCTATAATTTATTGCCAGTCATTAAAAAACAGAAGTCTCACAATGCTGCATTTCAAGCCTTGATCAGCTAATTTAATGAAACAAGGTCATACGCCAATCAGCATGATCGTGATGAATGGCAGAGCAGGCTCGAATGATTGCATGGCCTCCTCCTGCCCTATTTTCTACGTTTCTAAAAAGGCTTAAATCCCCAAGAAAACTGAAGATTCAGAATTATAAGCCTTCATCAGATGATTTAGGTAAACAGGTTACACATTAGATTTTTTAGTCAGCATATAAAGTTAGTCCATTTGATCTCCCAGTATTGTTGCTTGAGGCTGTGATTACAGTTCATTAGAAGCTTTCCCACGACTAAGATAAATCTAGTTGCTGGATTTATCCAGACAATTTTGAACAAAAGTATTTTAAATGTTGTGATTCTCCTGTCTCTGACTACATGCCTCTATTTGAACAGGATTAGGTTGTTGTGGATATTACCACTGCAGCTTCAATATTACTTTTCTCTGTATCCTCAGGTGTCTCCAATTTAGTTGTTATCAGTTTGAACACTCAATGACAATCAGCCATTCTAATTGAAGCTGAAATAGCTGGATATGCTCAGTGGGTCACAGGACTCGAAAACTAAAACTCTGCTTTCCCGCCACAGATGCTGCCAGACCTGCTGAGATTCTCCACTAGTTTCATTTTTGTTTCAGATTTCCAGCATCTGCAATTTTGTTTTATTTTAGCCTTTCTAAAATTCTGTCAAACGTCATCTCATCCAAGTCTCAACTACATATTTTTTCACCATGAACTGGGCATCAACTTCCTCTTCATAATACCTCAGCCAGGCCCCTGCCCCGCTGAAGTTTAAACAGGGGATTTATGATAATTGTCCCCACTTATTCTTTTGCTACCCTTTCACTGTTTGTGACTAATGATGATTTTTCGATTCCCTTTTAATGTTAGCTGCCAGTCTCCCTTACTCTTTATTCCCCCTCTGAATTGTCTATATTTAGCATAGTTCTCACTGGGCTTAACAATAATCCATATCCTTTGCAATATCATGCAGAGAATTAGAGTATTGTTTTGTCACCATTTCCTGCTTGTGGAAATGTTAAGCTGTACTCTACAGCTGAAGCTGAACGTTGCCCAGATTTGTGCACAAATGTCCTTGCTCAAATGCCCTCTTGCCCCATTGAACTCAGCCCTCCTCCAACTCAGAATTATTCTGGATTATCCCTTGTTCATTTTATACACAAGCTAAAATCTTTCGATACAATGACCAATGCTTCCTTAAATGGTCCTAATTTAATATTTAATGCATTTTATACATATTGTGTGTATGCACACAAATTATGAAGTTGGCAGTGCTGATTGAAGATATCATTAGGATTCTGAACGTTAAAAATTGGACCGTAGCATGCAAAATTAGGAAATTATGACAAATAGTTAGAAACAGTTCTGCTTTTCCCTCATGTCTAGTACTTATGCAGCAAGCTTCAGGAAGGGATTTGAGAAGGTGAACAAAAGGTACACAAAAATGGTCCCAGAAATGAGTAACTGGACAACTATGTGGATAGTTTGAAGACGCTCTGCTGCACTTTATGGAGGACAGAAGATGAAGAAGACATTTTACAAGTGTTCAAAATAATGAGGGATTTGGATAGAGTAGAGTAGGAGAATGCATCTGGATTGATTACTCTTTGAAGGGTTGGTGTGGACTTGCTGGGCCAAGTGGCCTGTTTCCATACTATACGGATTATATTTTTTAAAAAAGGCTTGCGAAGCAACGGGCGCTGATTTAAGATGATCAGGAAAAAAACGATTACAAGGAAAACTTTATTTTTAAAAAAACAGCATAGTTTGGAAACTGGAATGTTCTGCCTCATAGTGTAGTAGTGGAGGCAGCTTCAACTGAGGTCTTCAAAAGAAATCTACAGTTTACATAAAGAGAGGTTTTGCAGCATAACATAGTAAAAGGACTTGGGAGTGAACGTAGGCAAGTTCCTCTTTGAGAGCTGGTACGAACACAATCAAATCATTGCCTCTGAGCTGTTACCATTGATTGTTGTATAACATCGCACAGACTGCCCGCTCTCCAGTTATTTCCTAATGGTTTGTCATATTCTGAAATAATGACTAACCTAGTCATGTATGCAACTAAACTTACTTTGTGATTACTTCACTCGATCCAGGAGAGCATGCATTCCCATTTTCCTCACTGTTTGCACTGACAATGTTTCAGAACTGCAATTCATCAAAGAGCACAAATTAAGTCATTTAACATAAGTAAACTTATCCAGAATTAAGTCCAAAACAAATTTAACAAAAATAAAATCGCACACTTAAGATTCAATATTCCAAGCCTGGCCAACTAGTTTTCTTAAGTTAGTAAATGACTGTGCAAGATGGTTGTGTTGGTATGGGGTTCTTTTGACTTCCACAGGATGTCTACACTACACCACAATGAGACAATGCTGAGGTTGGGGCATGGAAGAGACAGTACAGACTGAAAAGAAGAGAAAACCATTTCTTTAGTATGTCACCCTTGTTTATAGCCATTTCTGGGCTATGCAAGACCTTCATACAGAAAGACAAGCAAAATTCAACCGACCATTGAAAACCTTTGGATGTTTTGTGCTGATTCAAGATTAGTCTCTCAAAATAAGCAAACATTTCTGAACCAGTCAAGCAGTTGTTTTCTGTGATTGTTCTCATCTGTATTGGTGTTCACCACGCTGCCATGTGATGCCTTCGTGAGGCAATCCTGACATAATCTTACAACAACTGCCAGCAATTTCCTTTCACATTATTAGATCCCTAATATAGCAGATTTAATCTGACATCAGACCAAACTTACTTGCCAATTTGTTTCCTTTAGTTTCTGACAAACTTAGGTTTCCACCTAATTCACAGTGTGAGGTGTCAACACTTTCACAGCTGCAACTGGTTATAAAGTACCAGTTAAATCATTTTAAACATGTGCACGATCACAAAGTTAATATTTGGCACTTCTTATCAACATCGAGAGTTTTGGCTGTGAGGGCAGGAGTTGGTGGGTGGGGAGTAAAGAGGTCTAATATAGATTTGTCTGCACTGGGACAGAGGGAAAACATCCGAAATGCAAGTATTTAAGTTTAATCTCCTTATCTCGGAAAAAGAAACTCAGGCTCTTTATACACTATTGCTAATTTAACCCTTACAAGCACAATTTGTAACTCAATGTTTGATTCAGAATTCGAATATAGTAATTTCTTATTATTCAAATTCACTGAAGGTTCATGCCACATTAGTCAGTATTAATTATTTTGTTGAAAAGAGAATTTTGTTCCTTTTCCTTTCCTGCTCCTTCTTCCGTTCAGAATTTACTGAAAGATCTGACCATAATAAACCCGGGTGTAATTACACGTCTCTGACCCAGAGCAGTGTGATGACCTCAGTATTTAGGATTCTATTCATTGATGACATCTGTGAAACGGTGTGGATGTGATGCTGCCTGTATTGGATTCGCCATGAAAGCACTTTATAAGCTTGATTCAAACAAATAACTATTACTCGGGAAAGTGCCTGACTCTGTGGATACACATGGCCTCTGGCCAACTTAAATTATAAGAAGTGCAAAGCATTCAATGGCGACACTACGGGAGATAGACCAAGGCGAGGAGACCAGGAGCCGATCTCAATCTGTAGCCATATTTCTTCAAATGTCACCAAACTTGAGAGACCATGCGATGATTTTGGCGGTAGTGTGGAATGGGAGTTGGGGGAGTGAGGATGAGCAGGAAAGAGAAACAAAGAAAAGCGATGAGGTGGGGTGATTGAGAGCACCTAATTCTTCAGTATTTTCACTAAGACTCCATTGTCCAGAAATAGAACCTCAATATTGATAAGCAAGCAATTTCCTATCTCAGCTTTTAGGATGATGGTACTACTGTTTAAGACAACACTGTCAGTAATATTAGATTCCTCGGGAGGCAGTCCAGCAGCCTCATTAATGTAGCTGCTGTTGTCCGGACTGGCATTTATTGCATTGTACAAAACATTTTGAAGGAATCAACGGTTCTCCAACATTCCCTTTCCACATTGCTGTATTCGAATTGAAGCATAATTAAACCCCTTCAAAATCAGATCAAATCAAACTTGCTTCCTCAGGGTTGCCCTCACATCTGGCAAACTTTGATTCCCATCCTCCTTACAATCTGGTCTTTCAAAATGTCATCATGAAGCACAAATTAAACAAAGGACTTACTTGCAAACATTTGAACATAAACCCTGAAGATCGAAAGGCTCTATTGAGCTGATACAGCATTTTTTTAAAAAGAGGAATCACTATAATCACGATGAATAATGCAAATATTGGGAGGCACTGTGGCCTGGAATGGTAGCGTTTGCTATAGCACTGGGAGATGTTGTCAAGAAGAAGTTTCTCCAGAAATCTTACAGAAATTCCTACTCTCCAGAAATTCCTTTTCACATGACATTTTGCTAAAAAGGCCACTTTCAAAAGCTATGTCTGCAATATATGTTGCCTTTTTTCAACTTTCACAGAAGTTTGCAGGACACCGTGGCCTGTTCTTTTTGAAGAGATGGGGGTGAGGGAAGGTGGCCGATGTAATAGTATTGGGAAGAAGAGAGTTAGGTAGTCAATGTGTTTTCAATAAGTTCAGCCTCATTGCACAGTCCAGTGCTTGGAAGTGAACAACTCAAGGCTTGAACATTGAAGGGCGAGCAATGATTATTGAAAGACTTTGTGTTAATGCATGCTCAATTATTCACTGGCTTTTAATTGGGAGGTGGTAGGATTCGGATAATGGCAGGGAGGGAGTTTGGCACCTTCTCATTGCTAATCCATGCTGACAGAAACCAGTTCTCTTTGACATCTTGACTCTCCATGAACTCTCAGTCCTGCCTCCCTCATTTCCCTGATTGTGCCCACCTTTGTAGCCTCAGCAATGATCAGTATGAACAGTAGGCTCAGAAATGTGTTGATCTGTCCTCCCTCTTACTGGAGTAGCAGCTCTTGAAACTAAGCTGCACAGTCAACTGATGAGTAACCCTGGCAAGAATCCCTTCATTTTAGATTAGAATGGTGCTGGAAAAGCACAGCAGGTAAGGCAGCATCTGATGAGCAGGAAAATCACCATTTCGGGCAAAAGTCCTTTATCAATGAGGAATCTCTTCATTGGTCACTGCTGGCAACATATCATCCTTAGCATACTCCAAAACTTCCAGGTTTCATTCCCAGCATCAGGTCTGCAGCATTCATTGCAAGCTTCCACCTAAAATGTCTTTTTACAAGACCAACGATAGATCAAAGATTATATGCCAGTCAATAATTTCTTTAATGTAAAAGAACAAACTGTGGAAGTTGACAATCTGAAAGAAATACAGACGTTGCTGGAGAAACCAACATATTTTGCAGCATCTGTGGTGAGAAAGCAGAGTTCACCTTAATTCAAGTGACCCTTTTTTCAGAGAGATCTGAAGTTCTGAACATGAGTAATTCAACTAAAAAACATTAACTCTGCTTTCTCTTCACAAATGCAGCCAGATCTGCCAGCTGTTAGTAGACAGTCACACATTGTATTCAGCTTATTTTTCAATGACCTTCTTAGTTTCTCGAGAACCAGAATCAGATCCCTTACATTTTCAGCAGTTGATGTTTTCAGAGCTGCAAATGGTCATCAAGTGCTATTAAGTCAATTTAAGCAAACATTTACGTTCAGAATAAGAACATTTTTACAAAATTGAATAGGAGTATCAGGATTTCAAGCCACTGACAGTCAGGCTAGAATATGGAAATGAAGGATGTGACAAACCCATTTCTTCAGTACTTTACACGTGTTGCATAGTCTAGAAAAGTCTCAAATAATGAGCTTAGGGCAATTATAGAATGGCAACTAACTGTTCAATTTCTCAATTAATGAGCTTTGCATACTGGAACTACGTACAGGGTTGACGTTTCCTCATCAATGGGTATTGGATCAACAATTGCAAACATTAATGGTGGTACAGAAAGGTTTGCCACTCTGCTATAGGTTTCATATCCATCGCAGTTTGGATTGTTGCACTTACCATGCCTGCAATTGATCATAAAAGACAAATAAAGTCATTTAAATGAGCATTTGCCTCCATCCCACAATTGTGTACCAGCTGTTTGAAAGACTGGAGATTCTGGATTCAGGACTGCAGCCTGCATTCAACCGTTTGAGTGAAACTGGCCACACTCCAGATGGGTGACTGCAATAGATGGTGAATTTGTTTTTCTAAATCTTTGTTGCTGGTGATAACAATTAGAGACAGAAATGGGATATCAAGTTCTTGAATGTATTCATATTCAGAGTTTAGAAACTTCAATAACAAACTGCAAGCAATCTTACAATGAAGTGTCTTTGATGTCCTCTCCAAATACAATATTTTTGCACCAAACTTCTGAAGCCCTAATTCTAATGCAGATAACAGAGAAACAGTAATGCAAATGCACTTGCCTGGACTGGTTTCCCTGTGCTGCTGTGTGGTGTTTCCTGAAAAGTCCCTACAAAGTAATTTCCTTTCTATTTTGTGTACTCTGAATGAAGCAAAACATTAATCACATATTGTTTTCAAACTTACTTTTTTCATGATATATTTTGGAGTGTACAGTTTTCCATCGACCTTGTGCTTTGGACTGTCAGGTGATCTGCAAATAGTCAGAAAAGTGCTATTTAGTCATTTTAAGCGTACATCTACATCCACAGTAAAATCATCATTATAAACCTGAAAAATTGAGTCAGCATTTCAAGCCATGGACAGCTAGTTTTGTAAAACTAGTTCAAGACACAGTTACAGTAGATTGTGATTTATTACCCCAAACATTGGCTGTTTGCAAGACAAAATATGAGGCTGGAGTGTGGTAGCAAAGAAAGGGAGGTATGATACAACAAGTTCATTTCTTCAATACTTTATACTTGTCGCATCGTCACAAAATAACTCAACTAAAGAGCTCCGGGCCCAAATGGACACGAGGCAACCAATTTTCCGATATCTCCAATGAAGACCTTTGGTACTGTCTGGACATACAGGGCTGAATTTTCCATGTCAACTGGCTCTTGCCAAGATTCTCATGAGGTAAAAACAATAACTGCAGATGCTGATGAGTCAGGCCAAGTGGAGGGGACTTCAGGAACAAAGCCCAACTCCCTTCTGAACCATTATATTATCTTGTCAGTGATGGGCAAATGAAGTCACCAATTGAGAGCCACTCGTGTCTGTCTGTGTAGTGAATAGCAGAGCTCCTCAAATCCCACAGTGGGCCGTGGCCTGCAAATCTCTTTAGTACAGGCTCAGCAATACCCATCACTAACGGCAGCAAAGGAAAGGTCACTGCTCTGCCTTCACTCTGTTGTTGCTGTCAGTTCTCAGGATCATGCCAATTCAATAATGGTTTGTGACCAGACAGCAACTTCTATATTAGCCACATTAGATTTGGTACTGGGTAATGAGCCTGGCCAGGTGTTAGACTTGGAAGTAGGTGAGCACTTTCGTGATAGCGATCACAATTCTGTTATGTTTACTTTAGTGATAGAAAGGGATAGGTGCATACCACTGGGCAAGAGTTACAGCTGGGGGAAAGCCAATTACGATGGGATTAGTCAAGATTTAGGAAGAATAGGATGGAGAAGGAAACTGCAGGGGATGGGCGCATTAGAAATGTGGAGCTTATTCAAGGAACAGCTCCTGTGTGTCCTAGATAAGTATGTACCTGTCAGGCAGGGAGGAAGCTAAAGAGCACGGGAGTCGAGGTTTACGAAGGAAATGGAATCTCTGGTCAAGAGGAAGAAGAATGCTGATGTTAGGATGAGATGTCAAGGCTCAGTTAGGGCGCTTTAGGGTTACAAGGTAGCCAGGAAAGACCTAAAGAGAGAGCTCAGAAGAGCCAGGAGGAGACATCAGACGTTATTTGTGGATAGGATCAGGGTAAACCCTAAGACTTTCTATAGGTATTTAAGGAATAAAAGAATGAAAAGAGTAAAATTAGGGCCAATCAAGGATTGCAGGGGGAAGCTATGTGTGGAGTCAGAGGAGATAGGGGAAGCACTCATTGTCTACAGGAATAGTGCCAGAAGACTGGAGGACAGCAAATGTGGTTCCCCTGTTCAAGAAAGGGAGTAGAGACAACCCTGGTAATTATAGACCAGTGAGCCTTACTTCAGTTGTTGGTAAAGTGTTGGAAAATGTTATTAGAGATAGGACTTATAATCATTTAGAAAAGAATAATTTGATTGGGGATAGTCAGCACGGATTTGTGAAGGGCAGGTCGTGCCTCACAAACTTTATTGAGTTCTTTGAGAAGGTGACCAAACAGGCAGCTGAGAGTAAACCGGTTGATGTGGTGTATATGGATTTCAGCAAGCCCTTCGATTAGGTTCCCCACAGTAGATTATTGTACAAAATGTGGAATAATGGGATTGTGGGTGATACAGCAGTTTGGATAAGTAATTGTCTTGCTGAAAGAAGACAGAGGGTGGTGGTTGATGGGAAATGTTCATCCTGGAGTGCAGTTGCCAGTGGTGTACCGCAAGGGTCGGTGTTGGGTCCACTGCTGTTTGTCATTTTTGTAAACGACCGGGGTGAGGGCGTAGAAGGGTGGGTTAGTAAATTTGCAGACGAAACTAAGGTTGGTGGAGTTGTGGATAGTGACGAATGATGTTGTAGGTTACAGAGAGACATAGATAAGCTGCAGGGCTGCGCTGAGAGGTGGCAAATGGAATTTAATGCGGACAAGTGTGAGGTGATTCACTTTGGTCGGTGTAACCAGAATGCAAATTACTGGGCGAATGTTCAGATTCTTGGTAGTGTAGATGAGCAGAGTGATCTCAGTGTCCAGGCACACGGATCCTTGAAAGTTGCCACCCAGGTTGACAGGGTTGTTCAGAAGGTATACAGCGCTTTAGCTTTTATTAATAGAGGGATCGAGTTCCGGAACCATGAGGTTATGCTACAGCTGCATAAAACTCTGGTGCGGCAGCATTTGGAGTATTGTGTACAGTTCTGGTCACCGCATTATAAGAAGGATGTGGAAGCTTTGGAAAGGGTGCAGAGAAGATTTACTAGGATGTTGCCTGGTATGGAGGAAAGGTCTTACGAAAAAGGCTGAGGGACTTGAGGCTGTTCTCGTTGGAGAGAAGAAGGTTGAGAGGTGACTTAATAGATACATATAAGATAATCAGAGGGTAAGATCGGGTGGACATGGAGAGCCTTTTTCCAAGTATGGTGATGGCAAACACGAGGGGGCATTGCTTTATATTGAGGTGTGATAGATATAGGACAGATGTCAGAGGTAGTTTCTTTACGCAGAGAGTAGTAAGGGTATGGAATGCTTTGCCTGCAACGGTAGTAGATTCGCCAACTTTAAGTACGTTTAAGTCGTCATTGGACAAGCATATGGACGTAGATGGAATAGTATAGGCTAGATGGGCTTCAGATTAGTATGACTATTCGGAGCAATATCAAAGGCCGAATGGCCTGTACTGCGCTGTAATTTTCTATGTTCTACCTACTGTCAGTACTATGCCACCCTCGGCACTGCCAACCATCACGTTTTACTCCAGCTCTCAGTTCAACCAGCAGGGCTTCACCAGAAGTCATAAAATAATAACTGCAAAAGTCTTGTGTGAGAAAGGACACCATCTTTGGGGGACATAAATTTAAGGTGAAGGGTGGAAGGTATAGGAGGGATGTCAGGGTAGGTTCATTACCCAGAGAGTGGTGGGAGCCTGTGGGAGTGGCAGAGTCAGAATCATTGGTGTCCTTTAAGCAGAAATTGGATAGGTACATAGATAGATGCTTAAGCTAGGACAAATGTTCGGCACAATATCGTGGACCAAAGGGCCTGTTCTGTGCTGTATTGTTCTATGTTCTATGCTCTATCTTCCAACTTCTGAATGTAATGCATATTTTGTGGGTTAAGCTTACTGCGGTAACTAGGATACTGCAATCAATACTAATTTTATTCTTCAACCTCTTTCACAGGTTTGATGGACACTATAGCTGGTGATAAGGGTGAGAGTGTGATGGGATTCGTATTTCTTGAATTTATTCATTTTAAGAGACTAAAATGATCAGGGGTAAGTAACCCAAATTTGCAAGCAAATTTGAATTCAAGCTTCCTTGATGTCCTCTCCTAAAACTGCCTATTTTGAAAAAAAAACTCTCCGCCCCAAAGAATGATGTAGATAATAGAAAGGCAGTATGTGATTTCTAGGAATCCTAGGATTCTGTGGGAAGCACGAGAGGATATTGCAGTACCGTTGGCAATGATCTTCTCGTCTTCACTGGCAACGGGGGTGGTACCAGGGGACTGGAGAGTAGCGAATGTTGTGCCCCTGTTCAAAAAAGGGAATAGGGATAACCCCGGGAATTACAGGCCACACACTCTCACGTCTGTCGTCTGTAAGGAGTAAGAAAGGATTCTGAGGGACAGGATTTATGACCATCTGGAAGAGCATGGCTTGATTTAATGCAATCAACACGGCTTTGTGAGGGGCAGGTCATGCCTCACAAACCTTACTGAGTTCTTTGAGGATGTTACTAGGCAAGTTGATGAGGGTCGAGCTGTGGATGTGGTGTATATGGACTTCAGTAAGGCATTTGATAAGGTTCCCCATGGGAGACTGGTTAGCAAGGTTAGATCTCATGCAATACAGAGAGAACTAGCCATTTAAATACAGAACTGGCTCAAAGGTAGAAGAAAGGTGGTGGTGGAAGGTTGTGACCAGTGGTGTGCCAGAAGGATCGGTGCTGGGTCCACTGCTTTTAACATTTATATAAATGATTTGAATATGAACATAGAACAGAACATAGAACATATTACAGTACAGCCCAGTACAGCCCTCGACCCACGATGTTGTGCCAAGCATTTATCTTAATCTAAGATCAACCTAACCTAAACATCCCTCAATTTACTGCCATCTGTGTGCTAGTCCATCGGTTGCTTAAATGTCCCTAAAGTCTCTGACTCAAGGTACAGTTAGTCAGTTTGCAGATGACACCAAAATTGGAGTGTTCTGGACAGCTACGAAGGTTCCTTCAGAGTACAACGGGATCTTGATCAGATGGGCCAATGGCCTGATGAGTGGCAGATGGAGATTAATTTAGATAAATGAGAGGTGCTGCATTTTGGAAAATCAAATCAGATTAGGACTTACACACCTAATGGGAAGGTCCTGGGGAGTGTTGCTGAACAAGGAGACCTTGGAGTGCAGGTTCATAGTTCATTGAAAGTAGAGGGGTTCTTTACCCAGAGAGTGGTGGGGGCATGGAATGCGCTGCCCGTGGGAGTGGTAGAGTCGGAATCATTGGCGACCTTTAAGCGGCATTTGGATAGGTACATGGATGGGTACTTAATCTCGGTTAGAAGTTCGGCACAACATCGTGGGCCGAAGGGCCTGTTCTGTGCTGTATTGTTCTATGTTCTATGTTCTATGTGACTGCTATGGTCAGGAATGGTATTCTCTGCTTTGCTGTGTGATGTTTTCATGAGGAGTCCCTCGCGATCTTACCGTAACTGCTAGACCACGAACAATTTACTTTCACTTTCTTGTACTCTGAATGAAACAAAATCATGGTCACATGTTGTATCAAGCATACTTATTGTGACTGCCTTAGATTTGGAAGGGCATGGTTTTCCATGTCCATCAAAGTTTAGGTTGTCAAGTTTATCAGGTCTGCAATTGATCAGACAAGAAAACGTTTAGTCACTGAAATCAGCATTCGCCTCCATATGCAAGTCTATGCCAGCTGTCAGAATGGCTGAAGGCTCTGGATTCAATGTTGCAGCTCTTATTCAGCTGCTTCTTTAAACTGCTCACACTGCAAAAGGATGACTGCATGAGCTGGTGATATTTTTGTCAAACTTATATAACTGGTTTGCAAGAAAGCAGAGCACAGGTAGGGGGAGAGGCAGAGAATGCCGGGGAGAAAAGGATTTTTCCTTATCTTATAGACCAGAGAGGTTATTGGGAGGTAAACAGTTCAGGGCCGGGCTGATGAAGGGGAAACATTTCATTGAAGAGATTTGGATACTTTCCAGCAAATCTGTTTTTCTTTTTGATTTACAGCATTCGCAGTTCTTTCGGGTTTTATTTGGATGCTTTCTGTTGTTCTAGCTAAAAAAGAGCTTCAGTCTGTTGGAACAAAGCAAGCATTAAAGAGGCAAATTTAATGCAATTGCCTGGTCAGATCTTGTTTGTTGCACTGCTGTCACATGATTTCGAGAGGGAGCCTTTGAACAACCGAAACAACAGCTCTCCATCAATTTCCTTTCATGTCTTTGAATTCTGAATCAAGGACCATACTCGAGCAAACTTATTTTCTGAACACTACAACAGTCCCTGGAGAAATTAGATTTCCAGTTTCTTCAGCGTCCGTACCTGAAATTAGTCATGAAAAAAGACATTTTAAACTAGCTCTTATATCCACATGAAGGGGAAACATTTCATTGAAGAGATTTGGATACTTTCCAGCAACTCTGTTTTTCTTTCTGATTTACAGCATTCGCAGTTCTTTCGGTTTTTATTTGGATGCTTTCTGTTGTTCTAGCTAAAAAAGAGCTTCAGTCTGTTGGAACAAAGCAAGCATTAAAGAGGCAAATTTAATGCAATTGCCTGGTCAGAGCTTGTTTGTTGCACTGCTGTCACATGATTTCGAGAGGGAGCCTTTGAACAACCGAAACAACAGCTTTCCATCAATTTCCTTTCATGTCTTTGAATTCTGAATCAAGGACCATTTATACACATACTCGAGCAAACTTATTTTCTGAACACTACAACAGTCCCTGGAGAAATTAGATTTCCAGTTTCTTCAGCGTCCGTACCTGAAATTAGTCATGAAAAAAGACATTTTAAACTAGCTCTTATATCCACAATTGGCTGACTGCTGGTATGAAAATGCTGGATACTCAGGGATTCAGTATCACATTCTTTGATCAACTGTTTTTTATGAAATAGATTAACTTCCAGAAGTAGTGGGACAATGGAAAACTAGTTTTTCTTTAAAACTTTCACAGGGAATTTGAAAGACACCAGCGAGAATGAGGGGAGCGGAGGAGATGGGAACCCAAACTGTTCAATACACTTATCCTTGTTTCAGAGTTCAGTTACCTAAATGCATGACTACAATTTGAGATCTGAATATTGAATGGACAAGCAATTTTCCACTGACCACTTTTGAATATTTTGCACGGATGCAACTACTTTTAAGTAAACAAAATCTCCAATCACTCAAAAAATGCAAAAATTATAGACACATTAAAGCAATTTTCTTAATGTTACTGCTTTAGGTTGGTGTTTGTTGCATTGCTCTGGCATGTACTCATACAGAAGCCCCTCCATAGAACTTACAGGAAGTGGCACGAATTTTCTTTCACATTGTTGTGTTCTGGATGAAACTTAATTAAGTCACACGTTGGACTAAAACTTTCTTTGTAATCATTGCATTCATTACTGGATTCTCTTCTGCCTTGGAAGTGTCACAGTTTCCATATCTGGAATTGGTGTTACAGCACAAAGTCAGTGATTTTAAACAAACACTTGAAACATTCAACCATTGAAAAAGCTCTGAAGATGGAGGATTTCAGCATGATAAACTTGTTTATTGAATCTTTACATTGAAACTCCAATTTGGCAGTTTAATCAACCCGCCACATCCCATACAAACAGGAATAAGTTAGATATTACACATAAGTATGTCTCATTAATTGTAACGTTAAATCCACGTTCCTGCCTACCCTGAAAACCTTTCACCACCTCTCTCTCAACAATAAACTATTTATCTTTGCCTTTAAAATATTCCATAGCTCTGCTTTAATAATGTGCCAGAGTTTCCACATTTTGAGAGAAAACAAATCATCTCGATCTGTTTTAAATGGACAACCGCTGACGTTAAGACAGTAATCCTTCATTCTCGTCTCTATTGTAAGAGGAAACATCTTGTTTCAATGAATTTGCCTCTTCCTTTTCTAAACACAAATTGACAAAAGCCTAGACTATCCGAATTCGCTTTGTATGACAAGTCATTCAGTAAGTATTATTCTGGTAAGCATTCTCCGAACTGCCTCCAATGTATTTACTTTTTCCATAAACAGGGTGACCAATAAGAAATAGAGCATTCAAGATACAAGCTCAACAGTGCTCTCTACTTTTGTGTGTAAATTCCCCCATGATAAAAGGAAAACATTTATTCACTTTCCTAATTGCGTACTGTATCTGTATGCTAGCATTTTGTGATTCAGGTAATGTTACTCTCTGATCCCACTGCATCTCAGAGCTGTGGAATCGCCCTCTATTAAAAAAAATTGTTTTTCTTCCAGTCAATAAAGACAACTTCACATTTATCCACATAAAGCTCTATTTCACAGGTCTTTGACCACTCACTTAACCTATGTTTATCTATAGCATCCCAATGTCCTCTGAGGTTTTTTAAAATCTTTCTTGTCATGTCCGCTTTATATTCATTCCTTCGTAACCTATGGACTGTGAGTCAATACTTGGAAAATTTGAGCAGATACAGATTTGTTTTAAGTGATATGATACTAAGTAGACTTAACTCCGGTTAATTCTCAGTTCCAAAAAAAAAACACCGAAACAAACGCGAACATTCAAGTTAAAAAATGCTGAACCCCCTGAATCTGATTAGAGAATACAAAAATAACAATAGCATTCTCGTCAGCTTCACCCCCCCCCCGCTCACGCACACGCACATACCATGGATAGGGGAAAATCTTGAAATTTAGGATGTCTGAAAGGCAAATGGATACTATAAACTTCCACTGTACTATGACAACCTTTTAACCAAACTACAAAGGTTGACTCAACCCGTGGCATGTGCCTCTTGCTTGATGTGGGAGCTGAGGAACGTGGCTCACGTTCCTGACTCTTAGACTTGCAAGAAGTGTGTCCAGCTGCAGCTCTTGTTTGACGGCACGATGACTCTGGAGCTGTGGATGGTTGCACTGTGGAGCATCCGCGATGCTGAGGATGCCGTGGATAGCACGTTTAGTGAACTGGTCACACCACAGTGTGCAATTACTGAGGGAGACAGTGAATAGGTGACCAAAAGACAGAAAAAAAGTAGGAAGGCAGTGCAGGTGTCCCCTGCAGTCATCTCCCTCCAAAACAAGTATGATGTTTTGGATACTATTGGAGGAGATGGCTCACCAGGAGCGGGCAGAATTTGCCAGGATCATAGCATCGTGGCAGGCACTGCTGTTCAGAAGGGTGGGTAATCGACTCGTAGCACCATTGTCATAGGGGATTCTATTGTGAGGGGAGTAGATATGTATTTCTGTGTCCGAAAACGGGACTGCTGTATCTTGTCTGCATCTGTGAAGTCGGTTGTGAAAACGGGACTGCTGTATGGTATGTTGCCTCCCAGGTGCTCAGGTTAGCGATGTCACCGAGCGGCTGCAGAGCATTCTAAAAGGAGAGGGTGAACAGCCAGTTGTCTTGGTGCATATGGGCACCAACGATATAAGTAGAAAACGAGATGAGGTCCTCAAAGAAGAATTCAGGGAGCTAGGTGAAAGGTTAAAGAGGAGGATCTCAAAGGAAGTGATCTCGGGATTACAATCAGTGCTACGTGCTAGCTAGCGTACAAATAAAAAAATAGATAAGATGAACACGTGGCTTGAGAGATGGTGTAGGAGGTCGGGGCTCAATTTGCTGGATATTGGGACATCTGGGAAAGGTGCGACTATTACAAAATGGACGGTCTACATCTGAACCAGACCGGAACCAATGTCCTTGGGGGAGTTTTTGCTACTGCTGTTGGAAATATTTAAACTAATGTGGCAGAAGACTGGGAATCAGAAGAGAAAACAAGTAGGCAGGATGTGGAGACTGTAAGAATTATGAAGATAGCATTCATAAAGGGAAGAGGAGGCAAAGAGTAGGTGAGCGCAAAAAAAAAAACACTGGAGTCTGAAATGAATGTACTTTAATGCAAGGAGTATAGTGTGTAATGCAGATGAACTTAGTGCTTGGATTGCTGCTTGGGAGTATGATATTATTGCCATCACAGAGATTTGGTTGAAGGAAGGGCATGATGATTGGCAATTAAATATTCCAGGATATAGACTCTTCAGACAGGACAGGGAGGGAAGTAAAAGGGAGGGGTGGAGTTGCATTGCTGGTCAAGGATGATGTCGCGGCTGTGCTAAAGGAGCTCACTATGGAGGTTTTGGGTAGTAAGGCATTATGGGTGGAGCAGAGAAATAAGAAGGGTGCAGTTACACTGTTGGGGTTGCATTACAGGCCTCCCAACAGTGAGCATGTGGTAGAAGAACAAATAGGTAAACAGATTATGGGAAGATGTAGAGGCAATAGGGTAGTGGTGATGGGAGATTTAAATTTTCCCAAAATTGACTGAGATATACTTAGCGTCAGAGGTCTGGATGGGGTAGAATTTGTGAGAAGTGTCCAGGAGAGTTTTCTACTGCAGTATGCCAATCGTCCAACGAGGGAAGGGGCCATTTTGGACCTGGTACTGGGGAACAAGCCAGGACAAGTGGCAGAGGTTGCGGTGGGGGATTTCTTTGGGAACAGTGACCACAATTCTGTAAGTTTTAGAATACTCGTGGATAAAGAAGAGAGTGGACCTAAGGGACTAAACTGGGCCAAGACCAGTTATATCAAAATTAGGCAGGAGCTGGGAAATGTGGAATGGAAACAGCTTTTGAAGGAAGTCCACATTTGAGATGTGGAAGGCTTTCAAAGGTAGGTTAAAGATAGTGCAGGATAGGCATGTCCCGTTGAAGGCAAAGGATAGGAAGGGCGAGATTCATGAACCGTGGATGACAGGAGAAATTTAACGACTAGCCAAGAGGAAAAGGGAAGCATACATAAGGTCTAGGCAGCTAAGAACAGAACGGGCCCTGGAAGAATATCGGAAGAGTAGGACAAGTCTTAAACGAGGAATCAAGCGGGCTTAAACGGGTTATGAAATAGCTTTAGCCAGCAGAATTAAGGAGAATACCAAAGCATTTGATTCTGATATCAGAAGCAAGAGGGTAACTAGAGAAAGGAGAAGTCCACTAAAGGATAATGAAGGAAGGCTCTATGTCGAACCAGAGCAAAAGGGTGATATTCTGAATGATTACTTTGCATCAGTATTGACTGAGGAGAGGAACATGATGAATGTTGAGATTAGAGATAGAAGTTTGATTAGTCTGGATCACGTTGAGGGAATTAGCAAAGATATGTTAGGTAGGCTAGAGGTTATTAAGATGAACAAATCCCCAGGACTGGATGGGATCTATGCCAGGGTGTTAGTGAGGCGAGACAGGAAATATCTGGGGCCCCAAATAAATATCTTTGTGGAATCCTTAAATACAGGTGAGGTGCTGGAAGACTGGTGGATAGCTTATGTTGTTCACCTATACATAATGGTAGGCAGCACAGTGGCACAGTGGTTAGCACTGCTGCCTCACAGCACCAGAGATCCGGGTTCAGTTCCCACCTCAGGCGACTGACTGTGTGGAGTTTGCACGTTCTCCCCGTGTCTGCGTGGGTTTCCTCCGGGTGCTCCGGTTTCCTCCCACAGTCCAAATATGTGCAGGTTAGGTGAATTGGCTATGCTAAATTGCCCATAGTGTTAGGTAAGGAGTAAATGTAGGGGTATGGGTGGGTTGCGCTTTGGAGGGTCGGTGTGGACTTGTTGGGCCGAAGGGCCTGTTTCCACACTGTAATGTAATGTAATCTAATGTCTTTGTACAAGAAGGATAGTAGGGAAATTCTGGGTAACCAAAGACCAATGAGCCGGACGTCAGTGATGGGAAAGTTGCTGGAGAAGGTACTGAGAGCTAGGATCTGCTTATATTTAGAAAAGAATGGGTTTTTCAGTGATAGGCAAAATGGTTTTGTACAGGGGAGATCGTGCCTTACCAACTTAATTGAGTTCTTCGAGGAAGTGAGCTAGTTGATGACATATACATGGACTTTAGTAAGGCGGTGATAATGTATCCATGGTAGACTAATATAGAAATTGAAGTCATTTGGTGTGCATGTTGTTCGAGCGAGGTGGATAAAGAACTGGTTGAGAAACAGGAGACAGAGAGTAGTAGTTGAAGAGAATTTCTCGAAATGGAGAAAGGTGACCAGTGGTGATCCACAGGGGTCAGTGCTGTGGTCACTGTCGTTTCTAATATACATGAATGATCTGGAAGAGGGCACTGTTGGTATGATCAGCAAGTTTGCAGATGACACGGAGATTGGTGGAGTAGAAGAATGTATAAGGGACTGTCAGAGAATACAGGAGGATATAGATAGACTGGAGAGTTGGACGGAAAAGTGGCAGATGGTTTTCAATCCAGACAAATGTGAGGTGATGCATGTAGGCAAGACTGATTCTCGAGTGAATTATATAATGAACGGAAGAGCCTTGGGAAAAGTTGTTGGGCAGAGAGATCTGGGAGTGAAGATCCATTGTACTCTGAAGGTTGCTGCACAGGTGGATTGTGCAAGTCAAGAAGGCATATGGTTTGCTTGCCTTCATTGGACGGCATATTGAGTATAAGAGCTGGCAAGTTAGCTGTTCCCAACAGCTTCTGACCTCCACTGGGAATACTGGTCTGCCTTCTCGGAGATGTCCACCCTCCTCACCGTTAACGAACCATATTAATGTATCCATTGTGTACCATTGACAATGGAGACAGGAGGAACGACATAAGATCAGTCCATCCGTGCAGTCTCTGTTTCATTGGTTTGTCTTGTTTGGTCATAGATAACATTGTCTTATTTCAATGCGCTTGAGCGGCTGAATGGCCACCTCCTGATGTCATGGGAGACGCTCAAGAACCTGACTGGGCAACCTGTGGTTCCTGCTTAAAGATCATGTGTTTGACTGGGCTCCTTATCTTCTTGTGTAATAGTCAGGACTGAATGAATGGACTATCCCTATTCTTATCCAATAGCATTGATGGGCGGAATGACCTCCTCATATTCCTGTGAAGTGAGCGTAATGTGCTGAATGAGCTCTTCCCTTTACTGTGGTAATGCACAGTGTCCAGCAGAACTGTTACATGAATGTTACTGACACTCTAACAGCACAGGCTGCTTCAGGAGCTGAGGGGGGCACATTGTTCTAAACATTACATGATTTTCCGTCACCATCTCCACTTCTGAGATTCTGATGGGGGGAAAGACACCGAGGCGCAAATGAGGATGCTTGGGTTGTGGATCTCCCACAGAGATGTCCCGGGACTGAGGTGGTACATGTCGAAGAACCACAAACATCTTCTTTGTGCTGAATCACTCCAACCGGTGGGGAGGTTACCCTTTATTTCCATTATGTTCAATTTTCTTCAGGTTACTTGATACCATCCTCAGTTAAACACTGCCTTGTTATCAGAGCCAGTCACTATTACCTTTTTTATATATATTTTGTTGATGTCAATAGGTCACGGTATATGTGTGTGATGTGTTTCCTTCTCACAGAGGGGAGTGACCGTCGGGACGTCACTATTCCACAGAGGAAGGGGAGATAGATCATTGAGGTAGTTGGAAGACGGGGATGGATGGATAATTGACAGGAGGCACTCGAGGAGTTGGGGCTTAAAGCAGATCAGCCATGATCCTATTGAAGGGAAAGGCAGGCTGGAGGAGATGAATGACCTACTCCTGCTTCTCATGTTCTTGCATTCTGTTATTGGAAGGTTCATCATCGTTATTTTCCTGGCTGTCCTGTGAAGGAATGTTGCAGTCAAAGAGACCAGAGGATTTTGTGAGCAATATCTGGGTACAGTATGGTGTCGGTGGATTCCTGAAGAAGGGCTTATGCCCGAAATGTCAATTCCCCTGTTCCTTGGATGCTGCCTGACCTGCTGCGCTTTTCCAGCAACACATTTTCAGCTACTGTATGGTGTCATTATTCACTATGAAACGGGGTCAAAAACATGACTAATAAATGGAGACGGAGAACATCTGTAAAGAGAGAGGAGAGGACTGTTTCACAGTAACACCAACTCTTTTTTCCCAAGAACATTTTCCAATCCACACCAAATCATGATTGATGGTATTCAGGGGCTGAATGGTCACCTCGGTTTCTGTGTACCAGGTGGTAGGAGTAAGTCCAACTGCTCGTGAGTTGCAGATTGAGGGGCTGAATGGAATGGGGCGAAGTAGGACTGAGGAACAGTGGTGGGTCCCTGCCCCACCAGGCACTAAGGTTGTAGCTGATCAGATTGTGATCTCAGCCCCACGTTCCTATCTGCAGTTCATTATCCTTGAGTCACTTTCCCATCAAATAGTTAACTGACACACCTTTGAATAAATGCAAACACACAGGTACCACAAACCTGTGGGGAGGAGAAATTCCCACTCAAATGGCCTTTTGAGAAATTCTCCTAATACCTGTTCCTACCGAGGTTCGAGAGTCATTGCTTCTTTTTCTAGTCCCACACCTCCAGATGTCGCGGCAAATTATCAATGTAACTAAGTGTGTGATATGGTAAATGATATCCATCTCAGAATGTGGCAGGTTCAGTGTTCGGAACAAGTCAGCCAGGTTTCTTAAATTTGTAAAAATAACTAATCTAAAACCAAAGCAAATTTACTCGAATTACGATGGATACATAAATGCTACACAGTTTGAACATTGACAATATGTACATCAACATTATTTTTCTATAAATCTGAGACACAGAAACATGCACGCAAAGACACACACACGCACGCACACACACAGACGTCTGAAGGCAAACAGAAAAAAAATGAACTCTGCAGAATATTAATTCGAAAGAGCTTTGTCCAAATAACAGTTAATTTCAGAATAAAAGCAAAATTGAGAGACTTTCAATTGTTATTCTGCCTCTGAAGTTATTCTGCCTCACTGAAGCTGCTAGTATTGGGGTTTCTTCATGGAACAGTTGGATTTAGCTGAATTCCCTTTGCTGCAGGCAGTGGAGAGATTCCAATGAATCCTCAACAAGAACCCACAAAGAGTGCTGAAGATAGCTGATTGGTTTTCAGCTCTCATATGTTGCTGTAGCGAAGTAGAAGTAGAGATGGAACAATGGCCGTTGCTTCTTCAACAGGTTGCATTTGCTCCCTCTCCGATCTGAAACATGCAATAATGTGACCCAAACACCAACCTGGACTAGGTAAGGTCTGGTTGAATATTCTCCTGATTGAATGATTCCATCCCTACTACATTTAGGCATGATTTGTAATTTATAATTTGAAGGTATATTTATATGTGTTTGTATAATTTTTGTACAATAAATTCATGTCCTCATAGTATCTGTGTTAAAATGACTATGTTGTTTTCTAAAATTAAATCTTTAGTTTTATTCTCTAATCCTTAGCTATGTCCCAATACACTCTCCTCCGGGCCTTATATGTTTCAATACGATCAGCTCTCATTCTCAGGCCTGAAGTACTCTGACCTTGTCGAGGCCATGATGGACACGGATGCGGGATCAGCCAAGGTTATTTTCCAAGGCTGGAGGAGCCCAAAACAGAGGGCAAAGATTTAAAGTGAATCTTTTTCACATAGTGCGTGTATGGGACAAACTGGCAGCGAAAGTGGTGGAGGCTGGTACAATTACAACATTTGAGAGGCAATGGATGGGTATATGAATAAGAAAGCTTGCAAGAGTTAAGGCTCTAATGTTGGCAAATGGTTTTACATCAGATTGGAATATCTGGTCGGTGCAAATGAGCTGGACTGAAGGGTCTGTTTCCGTACTGTATGACACTATGATTCTATCTATCAGACCTTCATTCTAGCAAGGAGTAAAGTGAGGCATCGGTGATAAGCTTCTAAACCAATTGCATATTTTTTTCTTTCAATTTCAGGGTTCATTACTACATGCAATACATTCGATGTAGTCTCAGCATTGTCATGTACAGATGCAGTAAAACATCAAATGATTATACCCGATAGCCTGTGCATGAAACAGCAACATTCAATACACGTCCTAATCACTTGCTGAATCTGCTGACGAGGTTTATATGGTAGTGTGGCTAGTCCTTTGGGTTGTAGACCACGGAATGAGGACCTGCCACAACCCAAAGGACTAGCCACACTACCATAATCAAGAACATCTCTGAAATGACAGCCAGACTACTGCGACCACTAGGACTCATAACAGCACACAAACCAACAGCCACACTTAGACAACAACTCACCAGAACGAAGGACCCGATACCCAACATGAGCAAAACTAATGTAGTGTACAAAGGGAATTCCTAGAAGCATGGCACTCATCCACAAACTCCATCAACAAACACATCGACCTGGACCCAATATACCGGCCGCTACAGCGGACAGCTGAAACTGACAACCGGAAGCGGCAGGGACAGGCCACTATAAATGCTGGAGGAAACACCACAGAAGTGCTTCACAGGAGGCTCCCAAGCACTGAGGATGTCACCTAGACAGGGGATGAAATGTTTGCAACAAAAACTTCCAGCTCAGCGAACAGGACCACAACATTATATGGTCAGTCCAGTTCTGGTTAACGGTAATCCCTGGGATATTGCTCGGTGGGTGTTCAGTGTTGGTGGTGGCATTGAACATTAAAGGATATGGTACACTTTTCTATTGTTAGAGGGAATCATTGTCTGGCACGTGTGTAATGGAATGGTACTTGTCACTGTTAAGCACATACCCGCATATTTCCAGGTCCTATTGCATTTGGACCAGGACTGCTTCAGTATCTGAGTAAATCACAAATGGTGTTGAACATTGTCCAATCATTGGCAAATATCCTCACTTGTGACTTTAATGTACAGGGAGGGCCATTTATGATTGGTCCTAGGACAGAGAGCACTCCTACAGCTCACTGATACTGTCCCTCTCTCTGAGCTAGGAAGCTGGCTTCTAGTTCCACCTGCTCCAGAGGTGTTTTGCAACATATCTGAACAGATTAATATTACAATATTTATCCCAAGGAGCTGAGTGAGGATTTGCTTAGCTCAATCAGTTGGACGGTTAGCTATTAATGCCAACAGTGTCGGTTCAATTCCTGCACTGACTGGGGTGACTAACAGACTGTCCTACTCAACGTCTTCCTTACTTGAGGCATGATGACTGTCCAGTTAAATTGCCACCAGTCATCTCAGTCTAACAAGAGAGCAACCCTATCATCCTGTTGGGGTATGGTGACTTACTCTTCCATTTCTGATCTGCAGGCTTACCCAGAAACCCTTTCCTGGAGAACCGCTACAAAGCTGTCCTGGAGCTGAGATGGCTGCTCCCCAGCACCCCAAGCCACCTTCCTTTGTACCAGGTATAACTACAGCCAGTGCAGACGATTCGTATTTGCTCCAGTTTTGCCGTCAATCCTGGATATGACAATTGATCAAATGCAGTTATGGTGATATTAAGTGCAGTCACTGTCGCCTCATCTCTAGAATTCAGCTGCGTGGTCTCTTGTTGTACATCGTTAAACCAGGGCTTCAATGAGACCAAGGGATGAGAGCCCAAACTGAGCTTCAGTGAGCAGGTTGGTGCTGAGGAAGTGCTGCTTGACCCCACTGTGAGTGACATCTTCCACCACTTTATTAATGATAGGGATGAGAGCAATGGGGCAGTCATTGATTGTCTGATGTTTTGTCTGAGTGTGTACAGGACACTCCCGGAAAGTTTCCCACATTGTCAGGTCGGTTCCAGTACAATACACCTGCAGGAACAGGTTGAATGGAATGTTATCAGGGTCCACATACCTTGCATTATCCCATCCCTCCAGCCGTTTAGATTTACCACACACAGTGAATCAAATTAGCAGAAGACTCTCATCTGGAGAAGACTAAAATAGATCAACACGTCGACACTTCAGTCTGAACATTGTTGTGAATGTTTCATCCTTAGCTTTTCTATTGTTGTGCTGGGCCCTTCCATCGTTGAGGAAGGCGATATTTGTGGACCCTACTCCTCCAGTGAGTTGTTTAATTGACCACACAATTCACGCTGGTTGCATGTGACAGGATTTCAGAAATTAGGTCTGCTTTGATAGGTAGATCTGTCTGTCATTGGCTGTTTATGCTATTTGGTGGGTAGGTGGTCCTGTTTGGTAATGTCACATCATTGTGAGGTGTACTTGGTGCTGCTGTTGACTGGCCATCCTGTGTTCCTCATTGAACAAGGGTTTATCCCCTGGCGTGATTGTCAGGGTAAGGTGGAGCATATGCCAGGCAGTGACAGTAAAAATTGTGCTGGAGTACAATTCTGCTGCTGTTGGTAATGACCAGAATCACCTCGCAGAGGCCAGTATTGAGTTCTAGATCTCTTTGAAATTTGTTCCGTTGAGCATGGTGACAGTATCTCTCACGTGTGCTAATGTGTATACACACTCTCACACACACACTCACACTCACATTCACACTCACACTCTCACTCTCACTCACAATCTCACTCTCTCACTCACACACACTCACACACTCACTCTCTCACTCTCACACACTCACGCACTCACACGCTCATACTCTCACACAATTCACACAATTCACACACACACACACACTCACACACCCACACACTCACACAATTCACATAATCCTCACAATTCACAATGTAAAAGGTGGGATTTGTCAATAGAAATACTGTGTGTAGTAGTCACATTTCCCAATACGGTCATCAATCAATGTGCCTGCAGCCGGTAGGTTAATGAAGATAATATCAAGAATGTTTCTCCCTCTCAGTCGTTTCCTTCCCACTCAGCACAGACCCAGTCTTGCAGCTATGTCCTTTTGGACCCGACCATCTCAGCAATGCTGCTGCTGAGCCCCTCTGGGTGTTGATTTTGAAATCGTCCACTCAGTATACATTCTCCAGCTTTGTCACTCTCTCAGGGCTTCCATCAGAGGGACACTGATCCATCGGCTGAGGGAAGGGAGTCAGCAGGAGGTTTCCGTGTCAGTGATTGATCTGAACAAAATAAGGTTTCGTTATGACACATTGTTGCTTGAGGGGTCTGTTGGTGCCTCTCCCACATCTAGCCCTAGCCTCAAAATGTTAGAAAGGAAGGATTTCCAGTGTCTGCAGGGCTTTTATTTTTTTTGTCACTATCAATCGAAGGGCCTCTTCTGTGCTGTGTGACACCCACTCTATGACTCTTGTGATTGGACAGTCCAAGCTCTCACTCCTTCAGTTCCTCCAAGTGCCTTGTCTATTCCACAGATTTCTACAATATTTTCTCCATTAAGACATTGCACAATTCCGTTTTTAAACTATCTACATGTATTTCTGTATCTTTCCCTGTCATCTCCTCCAGCCGCAACATCCATTTGTATCTCAGTAACTCCCCGTATCACTACAATTTTTATCTAATACTCCAGACACATCTAGCGCTGTAAATTCTGCCAACCCCTACACCTCTCCCTATCTCTCTAATCTTCAGCTGCTTCATCTTTCCCCATATTCTGTAAATGAATTTAAAAATATCCCGCTAACCTATTCTAGCATGAACAGGCCACGCTATCTCTGTAACATTTCCAGCCTTGTTTTCCTGTCTCTGTGACATCTGCAATCTTGCTTTCCTCTCTCTCTGTAACATCTGAAGTCTTGCTTTCCTCTCTCTGTGACATCTCCAACCTTGCTTTACTCTCTCTCTGTAACATCTGCAGCCTTGCTTTCCCATCTCTCTGTAACATTTGCAGCCTTGCTTTCTTGTCTCTCTGTAACATCTGTAGCCTTGCTTTATTCTCTCTCTGTAACATCTCCAGCCTTGCATTCCTCTCTCTGTTTCATCTCCAGCCTTGCTTTCCTATCTCTGTAATATCTCTACCCTTGCGTTCCTATCTCTGTAATATCTCCACCATTGCTTTCCTATCTCTGCTTTCCTTCACACCTCAGTGAATTGGTTATATATCTTCTCCTGTATTTTCATCTTCCTGGGCCTCTATAAGATATCCCCAGCAGTGAGTCTGTCATCGTTTGGACACTAACCTCGTCCCTTAAAGCCTCATTTGAAGACACATCCAAGATATCGTCCCTCCTTACTGCAATAACTATTCCTTAATTAATAATGCAATACCACCTCCTCTTTAACACTCTCTCCTGTCCTGCCTATAGTTCCAGTCCAACAGAATATTGAGTTATTAGCCCTGACCTCCCTCAAACATGTCACTGTGATGGCAAAAATGTTCCACCTCCACATGTCAGCTCATGCCATTGTCACATCAGTCTGTCCGATAATACACCCTGCATAATCGCAAACTGGAATATAACACCTGGAATACCCTGTGCCTCGGAGTTCCTCAATCATTCACTATTTGTTATCAGGCTGCCCAAACCATGAACCAAAGTTGTCACTCTGGGACTGAATGAATATTTGTTGAATTGTAATTTCTTTTTTAAAAATGTATTTATCAAGTGCAACTTTCCAGAACTAAGCAGTCAGCTCCACATACAATGAGTACTGATGGTTAATTTCCTGCTCAGTGTGCAGAGGGGACAGCCCTCAGTAATGGAGAAAGTGAGGACTGCTGTTGAGAGAGATTAGAGTCGAAAAGTCTGGTACTGGAAAAGCACAACAGGTCAGGCAGCATCCGAGGAACAGGAGAGTCGATGTTTTTTTTTATTTTTTAGATAAGATTACTTACAGTGTGAAAACAGGCCCTTCGGCCCAACAAGTCCACACCGCCCCGCCGAAGCGCAACCCACCCATACCCCTACATTTACCCCTTACCTAACACTACGGGCAATTTAGCATGGCCAATTCACCTGACCTGCACATCTTTGGACTGTGGGAGGAAACCGGAGCACCCGGAGGAAACACACACAGACACGGGGAGAACGTGCAAACTCCACGCCTGAGGCGGGAATTGAACCCGGGTTTCTGGCGCTGTGAGGCAGCAGTGCTAACCACTGTGCCACCGTGCCTCCCACGGTCATAAGCTCTTTATCAGGAAGGCATTGGTGCATTCTTTTTTATAATTCTGTGATTCGCAGGACGTTGGGAACTGTACTTGCTCAGGAAGGCAACACTGTATATTGCACTGAAATGGAAAGCAGTCAATCAGTTGGTTGGACAGGGTGTAGACAAGTTGAGGGGAAGTACAGACTGATTGAAGTACAAACATAAGGATAGATAAATCCCCTGTGCCAGATGTGCTATACATGACGTTACTCCAGGAAGTGATGGAAGAGATTGGTTTGCCTTTGGTGATGATCGTTGTGTCTTCACTGTCCACTAGAGTGTTGCCAGCTGATTGGAGTGTGGCAAATGTTATTCCCTTGTTCAGGGAAGGGAATATAGATAACCCTGGGAATGACCGAACTGTCAGTCTTACATCTGCAGTGGGCAAAGTATTGGAAACGCTTCTGAGAGACAGGATTTATAATTACTTAGAAAATGATAATTTGGTTAGAGATAGTCAGCGGGGCTTTTTGAGAAGCTGATCATGCCTCACAAACCTTATTGAATTATTTGAAGATGTGAAAAAAACAAGTTGATGAAGGTAGACCTGTAGATGTGGTGAGCACGAATTTGAGAAAGGTGATGGATAAGGTTCCCCATTGTAGGCTCATTAAGAAGGTAAGGAAGAATGGGACGCAGGGCAATTTGGCTCTCCGGATACGGGCATGGCTGGCCCATAGAAGACAGAGGATGGTAGCAGATGGAAAGTATTCAGCCTGGAGCTCAGTGACCTGTGGTGTTTCACAGGGATCGTCTCTGGGACGTGTGCTTTTTGTGGTTTTTATAAATGACTTTGATGAAGAAGTGGAATGGTGGGTTAGTAAGTTTACCGAATACATGCAGTTTGATGGAGTTGTGGATAGTGTGGAGGGCTGTTGTAGATTGCAACAGAACCTTGACAGGATGCAGCGCTGGACTAATAAGTGGCAGATAAAGTTCAACCTTAAAAAGTGTGAAGTGATTAAAGTGTGAAGTGAAGGGTTAAAGGCAGAATTTTTGGGAATGGGTAGGAACAGAGGGATCTTGGGGTCCATGTCCATAGATCCCACAAAATTGTCACCCCCGATGATGCAGTTGTTAAGAAGGTGCATGGTGTGTTGGCTTTCATTAGCAGGGGCATTGAGTGTAAGAGCGGAAAGGTTAATGCTTAGCTCTAAGAAGCTGTGGTTCAAACACACTTGGAATATTGTGTTCAGTTCTGGTTGCCTCATTAGAGGAAACATGTGGAAGCCTCAGAGAGTGTGCAGAGGAGATTTACCAGGATGCTGCCTGGTCTGGAGGGTATCTCTTCGCACAAACCTTGAAAATCTTAGGAAGAAAGTTTGAGGGAGCTAGGACTTTTCTCCCTGTCGCGAAGAAGAATGGCAGCTGACTTATTAGAGGTGTACAAATGTTGAGAGACAAAGATTGGATAGCCAGAGTCTTTTCCCATCGCAGAAATGGCTATCCACAAGGAGCGTAATTTTAAGGTGATTGGAGGAAGGTTTTGGGGGGCTGTCAGAGACAGCTGCTTTACACAGAGTATAGCGGGGTTGGAGTGCACCGCCAGTGATAGAAATAAAGTCAGATACATTAGGGATAATTAAGAAGACTTTTGGATAGGCACATAGAAGCTAGTGCATTGAAGGTTATGTAGGTTAGTCTGATTTTAGAGTATGATAAAAGGTCGGCAAAGCATTGAGGGCTGAAGGGCTCTTATTGTGCTGTACTGTTCTATGTTCCAGGTTTCTCTCAGCTGGTGGATTCTCATCAGTTGGTGAATGTGTGAGGGAGTGAGGCGAGTGAGGTCAGGATGCTGGAAGGGGTGTAAGGCCAATACTTCCAGTTATGGTGTGCATGGTTACATCAGCTGAGTGCAAGCACAATATGTGTGGTTACCTACACCAGAAAAAAATCCACCAAGTTTAGTTATTAAACTGATTTTCGGTTTGTCGTTAGCTCCTGGTTTCTTCAGATACATTGTGTTTGGTGACCAATGTCTTAATATCGGACCATCCACAGGCGAGTACAATTTTATTTGGTACTGGTGAATGTGAAGGTACATTTATTGGATATAATCTCAGAGGATTCACTGTGAGACACACGATGCTGCAGAAAGCTGTCAATTGTGAATATGCTCACACAGCGTCTGGACCAGGGAGCAGATGTAGTAAGTATGGGGAACATGCCAGATGTCAGCACCGTAAGCAATGCCATGTAATTCTGACACTCCATGGCCATACAACTGCTCTCTGGGTCATGCTGTGACTGAAGATGAATTTGTAAGACCTGGTTCCTGATCAAACATTGGTATCTAGTTTAGACAATATTTGTAACTACACTGAGAACGTTGATAGGTAAAAACAAGGACTGCAGATGCTGGAAACCAGAGTCTAGATTAGAGTGGTGCTGGAAGAGCACAGCAGGTCAGGCAGCATCCGAGGTGCAGGAAAGTCGACGTTTCGGGCAAAAGCCCTTCATCAGGAATGATGACTGATCGCCTGTTGGCTGGTTTCCTCCTGCCCCAGGTGGAATCCAAATGATTTACTTTGAAGGAATGTTTGAATGATTGTCCTGAGGAGAAAGTGAGGAGTGCAGCTACTGGAGGCCAGAGCTGAAAAATGTGTTGCTGGAAAAGCGCAGCAGGTCAGGCAGTATCCAAGGAGCAGGAGAATCGACGTTTCATGCGTCTCCGCCTCCACGCGGACCTCCTCATTGTCCTGACCCAGGTTGGAATATTTCTGTTCAGATTCTGGAGTAGGCCAGTATCTCATTCAGTGTCACAGGCAGCTGCGAGGTCCAGTAGCACGGTGCCTGAATTCAGGCCTTTTGGAATCCATTGCTAATGTCGGTCATGATTGCAACGTGGTGGGTTTACTGACCTGAACAATGATGTGTTAGCCATGTTTGTGAATTGGGCAATGATGAGATATGAACTACAATTATTCAACTGAACATTAATTGCATCATCTCTGAAAACAATTAAGTTGGTTCTATATTAATGGAACTAAAATGTAAACACCAACAACATTTTATGATACAAAAGTTAAAAGTGCGTGTTTTATTTTATACCAAAAAGAAAATGTTGCCTGATTATTCTGGTGATCACAATTACATATTGAATGCCAGTATTCAAATGCATACATTAACGCTATATCATTTGCAAAGTGGTTGACCTCTGACTGATTGCATATTCAGAATAAGCAAACGATTGAACAATCGGATAGAATTATCATTCTCACACATTTATGTATAATCAATCGATTTAATTCTCACTGAAGTGTGTGAGCTTCAGTTATTTGCCAACAATTCTATTAGTTTCAAAATAGTGATGGAAAATGATAGAACAGATCAAAAAGTTGAAGTTCGAAATCAGAGTAAGGCTAATTTTGATGATATTAGGCAAGAACTTTCAAAAGCTGACTGGAGGCAGATGTTCGCAGATAAAAGGGCAGCTGGGAAGTGGGAAGCATTCAGAAATTAGGCAACGAGAGTCCAGAGACAATATATTCCTGTTACGGTAAAAGGAAAGGCTGGTAGGTATAGGGAATGCTGGATGACTGAAGAAATTGAGGGTCTGCTTAAGAAAAAGAAGGGAGCATATATCAGATACAGACAAAGTAGATCGAGTGAGCCCTTAGAAGAGTACAAAAGGCAACATGAGTACATGCAAAGTTTGTAGCTCAGGTTGAGGTTTAGGGTGTAGGTTTGTTCACTGAGCTGTAGGTTTGAAATCCAGACGTTTCATTACCTGGCGAGGTAACATCATCAGTGGCGACTTCCAAGTGAAGCGAAGCTGTTGTCTCCTGCTTTCTATTTATATCTTTCTCCTGGATGGGAGTTCCTGGGGTTTGTGGTGATGTCATTTCCTGTTCGTTTTCAGAGGGGTTGATAGATGGCATCTAGATCTATGTGTTTGTTTATGGCGTTGTGGTTGGAGTGCCAGGCCTCTAGGAATTCTCTGGCATGTCTTTGCTTAGCTTGTAACGATAGATGTGTTGTCTCAGTCGAAATGGTGTTTTTTTTTCATTCGTGTGTCGGGCTACGAGGGAGAGAGGGTCGTGTCTTTTTGAGGCTAGCTGATGTTCGTGTATCCTGTTGGCTAACATTCTTCCTGGTTGTCCTACGTAGTGTTTGTGGCAATCCTTGCATGGAATTTTATAAATGACGTTGGTTTTGTCCATGGGTTGTACTGGGTCTTTTAGGTTTGTTAGTTTTTGTTTGAGAGTGTTGCTGGGTTTGTGTGCTACGAGGATTCCGAGGGGTCTTAGTAGTCTGGCTATCATTTCTGAAACATCTTTGATGTATAGTAAGGTGGTTAGGGTTTCTGGCTGTGTTTGGTCTGCTTGTCGTGGTTTGTTCTTGAGGAATCTGCGCACTGTATTTTTTGGGTATCCGTTCTTTTTGAATACGTTGAGTATAATATGAGTATACTTAAGAGGGAAATCAGGAGGGCAAAAAGAAGACATGAGATAACATTGGCAAATAGAATTAAGGAAAATCCAAAAGGACTTTACAAAGACATTAAGGACAAAAGGGTAAATAGGGAAAGAATAGCGCCCCTCAAAGATCAACTTGGAGGCCTTTGTGTGGAACGCAGGAGTTGGGGGTGATACTAAATGAGTATTTTGCATCAATGTTTACTGTTGGAAAGGACATAGAAGATATAGAATGTAGGGAAGTAAATGGTGACATCTTCAAAAATGTTCATATTACAGAGGAGGATGTGCTGGATGTCTTGAAACGTATAAAAGTGGATAAATCCCTGGAACCTGATCAGATGTACAGAGAACTCTGTGGGAAGCCAGGGCACGGATTGTTGGGCCTGTTACTGAGATATTTGTATAATCGATAGTCATAGGTGAGGTGCCATAAGACTGGAGGTTGGCGAATGTGGTGCCAATGTTTAAGAAAGTTGTTAAGGACAAGCCTGGGAACTACAGACCAGTGAGCCTGACAGCGGTGGTGGGCAAGTTGTTGGAGGGAATCCTGAGGGACTGGATGTACATGTATTTCGAAAGACAAGGACTGAGTAGAGTTAGTCAGCGCGGCTTTGTGAGTGGAAAATCATGTCTCACAACCTTCTTTGATTTTTTTGCAGAAGTAACAATGATCATTGATGAGGGCAGAGTGGTGGATGTGATATATTTGAGGTTCCCCATGGGAGACTGGTTAGTCAGGTTAGATGTCATGGAATAGAGGGAGAACTCGCCATTTCGATCCAGAACTGGCTCAAAGGTAGAAGGCAGAGGGTGGTGGTGTAGTGTTGTTTTACAGATTGGAGGCCTGTGACCAGTGGAGTGCCACAAGGATCGGTGCTGGGTCCAATATTTTTCGTCATTTATATAAATGATTTGAATGTGAGCATAAGAGGTATCGTTAGTAAGTTTACAGATAACACCAAAATTGGAGGTGTAGAGAATAGCAAAGAAGATTACCTCGGATTGCAACAGGATCAGATGGGCCAAAGGGCTTCGGAGTGGCAGATGAAGTTTAATTTACATAAATGTGAGTTGTTGCATTTTGGGAAAGCAAATATTAGTAGGAGTTATACTCCTAATGGTGATGTCCTAGGGAGTGTTGCCGACCAAAGAGACCTTGGAATACAGGTTCATTGAAAGTAGAGTCATAGATAGATGAGATAGTGAAGAAGACGTTCGTATGCTTTCCTTTATTGGTCAGAGTATTGAGTTGGAAGGTCATTTTGTGGCTGTACAGGAAGTTGGTGAGGGCTCCTTTGGAATATTGCATACAATTCTGGTCTCCTTCCTATCGGAAGGAAGTTGTGAAACTTGAAAATGTTCAGAAAAGATTTACAAGGATGTTGCCAGGGTTGGAGCATTTGAGCTGTAAGGAGAGCCTGAATAGGCTGGGGCAGTTTTCCCTGGAGTGTCGGAGGCTGAGGGGTCACCTTATTGAGGTTTATAACATTATGCGAGGCATGGATAGGATAAATAGACAAGGTGTTCTCCCTGATTTGGGGGAGACCAGAACTAGAGGGCAGAGGTTTCGGGTGAAAAGGAAAAGATATAAAAGAGACCGAAGGGGCAACTTTTACACGCAGAGGGTGCTACGTGTATGGAATGAGCTGCCAGAGCAAATGGTGGAGACTGGTACAATTGCAACATTTAAAAGGCATCTGGATGGGTATATAAATAGGAAGGGTTGGAAGGATATGGCCCGGGTGCTGGCAGGTGAGACAAGTTTGAGTTGCGATATCTGGTCAGCATGGCCGAACTGGACCAAAGGGTCTGTTTTCATGCTGTACACCTCTATGACTCTCTGACTCTAATTTAGAAATGACAATAATTTAACATGCACTGTCAAATAAATAAATGGTTTATATTATTAAATTGCAACATACAATAAGTTGAAAACTTGCAATTTTTAGAATGAAAAATAAAGAACGAAGAACAAAGAAAATTCCAGCACAGGAACAGGTCCTTTCCCCCTCCAACCCTGCACCGATCCAGATCCTCTGTCTAAATCTGTTGCATATTTTCTGAGGCTCTGTATCCCTTTGCTACCTGCCCATTCATGTATCTGTCTAGATATATCTTAAATGATGCTATTGCAAAATACTCCAAATATGGTCTGATCAGAGCCTTGTAAAACCTCATAAATCCTTCCCTACTTTAATATTCAAATCATCTTAAAATAAATGGCATCACTGTATTTGTCTTTCTGACCGGATAGGCCACCAGAAACAACGAACACATGATGGACATTAATAAACTTATCACGGAGGTCTAAAAATTAACAATGATTAAAGCATGCTGTGGAATGGATCCCAACCTTGAGTAAACTCTCTGCTAATCCATATGCTACAGAATCCAAATAGGCTGCAGCTCCCCACAGACGGTTTGCAAAATAACCTGACAGCTACAGACCCTGCAATACCCACCTGAAATTGGACTTGAATGGTACAATGGAATGTTGCCCTTGGGCCATCAATATGACAACCCCTGGTTGAGTCTGATTTATCTGTAAATGAACTAGATCATTCTATTGGAATATATTCCCAAAGCTTGAAGACTTGGAAGGATAAGAATCACCTCAAAACCCCACAGAGTGCAGCAACTAGAGAATAACCACTGAAAAACAAGACAACTCCAAGACCATCAGCAGAATAAGAAGGCATCACCACGTGGAGCCCGGCCACGTTCTAGTGTGGTGGTAAACAATCAGCCAAAACATAAAAGTTTTCAGTATTTTTCATTACGTTATAGTAAACTTTATTGTACTAACATTGAGTGTGCTCAATAAACAAATATTATTGTTTGTAAGAGTTGACTCAGTTCTTTTGCTGAATGGAAGAATTTAAGCAAACTGTGCGGCAAATGCAACACCTTCCTAACTAATGACTAAACCTGCAAGTTTATCTTGAGACAATCCTGTAGTAGAACTCACAACTCTCTTTGCTCTTCAGACTTCTGAATTTTCTCTCCATTTGTAAAATAGTCCATGCCTCTCTCCCTCCTCACAAAGTGCATCACTACAGGTTTTCCCAAGATGTACTCCATCTGCCACTTCTTTAGACCTAACCTGTCTAAATCCTTCTGCAGCCTCCCTGCCATCTCAGTGCTGCCTGTCCCTCTACCTACCTTTGTATCATCTAAAAACCTAGCCAGAATACTCTCAGTTCCTTAATGTAGATCGTTAATGCACAAAGCAAAAAGTTGTGGTCCCAACACTGAGACATGTGGAACACCAATTGTCATCGACTGCTATCCCAAGAAGGACCTTTTTATCCCCACCCTCCACTTTCCGCAATACAGCCAAGCTTCTGCACACACTAGTAACTTACCTCGAACAAAATGGGGTCTTATTTTACTCAGCAGCCTCCTGTGTGTCACCTTGTCAAAGTCCATCTTGAAGTACAGATGGATAACATCGACTGGCTTTCCTTTGTCTCACTTGCTTGTCACACCCTCAAATAACTCTTACAGATTTATGAGGCATGACATCCCCTTAATGAAACCATACCGACTTTACCCAATTTTACAATTCACTTGCAATTATTCAGAAATCTCATCCTTCACAATGGATTCCAGGATCTTACACATGACTGAGGTTGTGCTAATCGGTCTGTCACTTTCTGCCTTTTGCTTTATTCCCTTTTTAAAGAAGCTGTCACTTTAGCAACTTTCTAGTCTTCTGACCCTCTTCCTGATTCTAGAAATTCATGAAAGATCACCACAAATGTCTCCATTATTTCTTCAGCTATCTCCCTTGTAACTCTGGGATATCGTCCAGCTGGTCCAGTTTATTTACCCATTTAGTTGTTCGAGCACCTTCTCCTAATAAGCTTTGTCCCCTCGCTATCTTGAATTTGTGGAATACTATTCGTGTCTTTCACTGTGAAAACTGACGTGAAAAAATTGTTCAGTTTCTCAGCCATTATTTGTTTCCCATTACTATATCGCTAGTGTCGTATTCCACGTCACAATGTCCATTTCTGCCTCTCTTTTGCACTTTATATATCTAAATAAACTCTTACAGTCTTATTTTATATTAATGGCTAGCTTACCCTCATATTTAATCTACTTCATCCTATTTTTATTTTGTTGCCCTGTATTGGTATTTGTAAGCTTCCAAATCTTTTGTTTTCCAACTGCCATTTACCATGTTCTCTGATTTCTCTTTTGCTTTTATGCTATCCCTGATTATCCCTGTCATCCATTGTTGCCTCGTCCTCCACATATCATTCTTCTTTTAGCTTGGGATGAATCTCTGCTGCGACTCCTGAATTACTCCCAGAAACTCCCGCCATTACTGTTCCACTGTCTTTCCTGCTAGCTTATTCTCCCAGTCAATTCAACTCAATTCCTCCCTCATGGCTTTGTAGTTGCTTTTATTCAGCGGTAATATTGTTAACTCTGACTCTATCTTCTCCATCTCAAATTGAAGAGTAGGTTCAGTGATATTATGATCACTGCCTCATATAGGTTTCTTAACCTTAAGCTCCCTTATCAAGTCTGTCTCATTGCACAACACTAAATCCAGTATTGCCGTTCTTTCATTGCCTGCACCATAATCTGCTCCAAAATGTCATCATGTCGACGTTCTACAAATTCCTTTTCTTGCAAACCATTACCAACCTGATTTTCCCAGTCCAGCTGCATACTGAAATCCCCCCACCCCCCCAATCACTGTAACTTTGCTTTTCCTACCTCCTGATCTGTCCTCCGCCCGAGCTCCTGACTATGATTTGTAAAACTGTACATAACTCCAGCTATGGTTTTTCACCTTTGCGGTTCATCAATTCTACCCATACACATTACACACAATCTGTGTCTACTTTTAATTTTTGGAACTGAGTGATGGGACTGCAAAACACTTTACTATTGTCAAAAGTTCATAGTTTAGACGTTGATTAAAAATATTACATTGCCAATTCCATTGGAATGTGGCCACAATCTATTTCTTTGGCCAAATATTCCGTCTGTATTATAGGAAAGAATGCAGACATTTGAACTGTTAGAAAAGCATGATGTGAAGAGGATTTGAGTCTGTTAAGAGATTAAGTGGCGGGGGTGGGGGAATCAAGTGAAGAGAAAAATATTGTTGCATGGAACACCAGAGGGAATATTGTCTGTGCACTCAAAGTCTTTTCAAGTTGAATTCTAAAACAACGTTTCAGCTTGTGTGACAGATTTCCAGGAGTGGATTGCTATAAAACTGAAAAATATCTCAGCAAAAAAGATGTTGGTTGTTTTAACTCTCTCAAAGTGTTGTGTATTTGTGAACTCTCTTCCCAGATAGCAAGGGAGTTTAAAACATTGAATGTTCCTAAGGCAGAAGCAGGCAGATTCTTGACTAAAAAAGATGCACGAACATTGTAAGAGCATAAGAGGAATGTTTCAAAGGCGTCACAGTCAGATCATCCAAGATCTTATTGCATGACGGAGCTGTATTGGTGACTTACTCCTGATGCTAGTTTCTGCATTTCTGTTGGCTTTAGATACTGAACGATTATGATATGATTCTCATGAACATGAAGACTTTTCCTTTCAGATTATTGGGCACAGCTTTCCTATGTGACTTTTAAACAGCACTCAAAAGCACTTGGGGAAGTTTCATGGTCTTGGAGAAAGGTCAAGAGCATAGCGCAATGTAAAAGCCTGCCTTGAAACTGCTTTAGAAATCAGATTGGGTCGAATGGGTAACTTTAATTCTGCAGATTCCTTTCAGTTGTTTTTGTGAGGTGAGTTCCACTAGCAAGGCCAGCATTCTGTTGCCTATGTGTAATTTCTATTCAGAATATGGTGATAAACCCAGGGATTTTTGTGGTGCAGGAACACTAACAGACATATTACAAAGAGAGAAACGGGTTTCTGAACCATTTGATAGTGAAGGGAGAATGTGTAGCTTCAAGTTGGTGTGCTATGTGACCTTGGAGATTGCATTCGTCACCATTTGATGCTCACAAGCTATGTAAATAGTGAGACTACATTCTCCATTTTCAACATTTAAAGTGATACTCATATAGCACATTAGCAGGCCCTTCAGCCCAATACATCTATGCCAGTTAAAAAACACCAACGTACATTATTCTCAGTTACCTGAAGACCTATAGCCCACTATGCCCTGGCAGATTTTGCTTAAATGCTGCATTGTGTTGTATTGTCTGTGACCTGAGCGATTTTTTTTTTGTTCTTTTATATATGTACAAAATGGTTTCATGGACATAGTTAACACAACTATAAAGACAGTGGCAAACGCATCAGAGCAATAAAAAATCTCTACATTTTTCAATAATTATAGAAAATCCGATTGTATTTTCAATTGATTTGGGATTTCAATGGAGCTAGACAAGCAGTAATTGCCCATGAGATGTTCCAGTCCAGTTGGTGTTGGTGCATCCAAGTGCGTGGTGAGATGGAGTACCAGCAGTGCATCTCATCTGCTGGTTTAACTGGGAGTAAATATTACTGGAGGTGGATGGAGTAAATATTACTGGAGCCGCCATGCTGTGATGAACAGCTCGCAGGAAAACACAGCGAAACTGACTCATTGTCAAAGCGAACGTATGGGATGGAATTTATTATTTTTCTGAGAAATAACAACCTTACAGATACAAGTCTATATAATAATGAAGGGAAATCTGTTTCTGTGTTATTGGTGTCCTTAAAATAATGGTGTCAAACAGCTGGAATAATGGTGATATTTGAGGATTCTTGCACTGAGCACGTGAGTTAGCATGGATGTTTTCAGAGATGGCTGGGCTGTCCTAGGTTGAGTAAGTACTGATACTCCATGGGATGATGGTGGCTTCTAATCTCACCAATTACTGAGCACAGCTAACCAGAACAAACCAAGAAGTACCGTTGGTTGGTGCTTCAGAGCTTTCATGGCTGCCACCACATTGAATCATGTAGTGAAGACCAGGCCCACCGATTCTGCACGCCCCAGTGCATGTGCAAATAGTTTATAAGTTTGTTAGGTTACCTTCCTGAACCACCCTCTCCAAGGAAATGCATTCTAGACACAAACCATCCTCTAGATTCAAAACAGATTGCACAAATCCTCTCTCAATGTCTTCTCTTTCGCTTAAAACATGTAACCCTTGTTTTTAACCCTTTGACTAAGGGGAGCTGCTGCTGTCTGTTCACTCTGCCCATACCTCTCATACTCTTATACACCTCTGTCAGGTTCACCTCTCACCCCTCTCTGATCCAAAAGCAAGACTAGCCTATCTTCATGGTTTGAATTCTCTCTTGTCTTGTTACTTCTTGCAAAGTGCAGCATCTCACATCTTCCAGTGCTATTTTTTATCGGTCATTGATCTGGCCATCTGAACAATCAGTTTGTACCCTCCTGTAACCTAACACGTTCCTCCTCACTGTGACCCATCCAGCTAATCATTGTGTCATTCACAACATTGCTTTTCATCCTCCATCACACCTCATCTCCCACATTAATATCATTAACATTTATGAATAACAGAAACAAACCTTGATTTTCTACCTGTTCTACAGATGTTGTTGCAGAGGAAGAATTGGGAATTCCAGTCTCTTGTTTTTCATATTTTGGTGAATTGACAGCGTGATGCAGTTGAGGTCTATTATGAGGGAGACACAAATAATATTTTGGACAGGGAGCTGAATTCTGCTTTTACATTCCACCGCTTTGCATGTATTATTCATAATGCTTGTATATCATTTATTTTGGACTAGCCTTGGACTGTGCACTGAAAACGTTGCTGTTGTACATGGGCCTGCAGCTTATTCTGTAAAACATTCACTGCAATAGTCAGAGCTAATTTTTGTTTTTCATCTGCAGGAAGGACGCAGGCTCATTCATTAAGTTTGTTTGAAAGAGCTAGAGGGATGAGGATAAAGACTAAATTAAATTCTGCGTTATGAGAACACTATAGAAGATCAATTCACATTCTCATGTCTGTGTTAAATTAGAAGCAAATTTAAAGAACAGGCACCACAGATCTGAATTTTGTTTTAACAAGTGACATCATGTTGCAATAATGCATTGGGGAAAAAAGAAAATGTCTGAGCTTGATGGAGATACAAAAATGTAGAGTGAGTGTACAATATGAACAAGAATCAAGTGTTAATAAAAAAGTATGAGGAATCTTTTTCTTAATTTTCAAAGAAAACCAGACCCCAATTTTCCTGAACAGTGATCTTTGATTTTACATCAATCTCACTTTTTCAACTACATGCTTTTCCATGCCACTGATGGGCCTTCTGCCACACCTCATCCTCCCGTCCTACTCTTTCCTTACTCTCCTACTTCTTTTGCATTGCCCCTCCTGATGCTACATACCCTTCCACTGACCATTTCCCTTCACAAAATCTCACTGTATGTCACACCACTTCCCCTGTCACTCCCACCTGCCCTGACATGCCCTTCCCCGTTTTGTTGTCACACTAGATGCTGCTGATTTCTGTGCGACTACTGGTCACCAGTGAATGGTGAGTTTGGCATGATCAATGTCAAATGCCTCAGACAGTAGGATGTTTGCCACTATTTCATGCACCGTGAACAGGATAGTTTTGTTCACTATTGGTACAGATTGGAGCTTCTTTCTCTCCGTTTATCACAATGTTTAACCAAACAGCCTCATCACCAACAGGACAAACAACTTCTGACAGAATTGGAAGACCATGTATCAATTTTCTTTTGAATATTATGAGAACATTGTTCAACGAAATAGTATTCTTGTCTTTTGCTCTTTATTCTTTCAACTGATCTTCCCATGTAACTTGACGTGAGATCAGACTGACTTCCCTTTCAATCGAAGCGGGACTTGACTGAGGGTGGAATCAAAGACCATGAGCAAAGCTGTGGTTAAGGGGAATTGGAGAACATTCTGCACTGGAAATGGGAACTATGGAAAAAGCAGTCTCTGTAAGGTGTCTTGCACGTTACATATCATCCTGACTAGGAACTAATTTACTCTTCCTTTACTATCGGTTGTTAAAAATCTTGGAATGCCCCTACAACAGCTCTGTGTGGATTTGCATTACTTGGATTAAAGAGGTTCAAGTAGGCAGTTCTCTAGCGCCTTTTCCAGAGCTACTGGGGATGACAAATAAACTCTGCCCTTGCTGGTGCCTTCCAAAACCCTAGGTGAATATGTCCTGTTAAAAAAAAAGATATTTTATGTTTGCACACTTGCATCTAAAGTCTCGGAAAGGTATATTCTTGCTGGATTTGTATGATGCCAGTGACATCAGGAGCATGACAAGACAATGACAACAATTGAAATCGTTACTTCAATTATTTACTTTCAGATCATTGATTGTGTGATGTCAGGGCCATTGAGTTCGAAATTCTCATAATGTGTTATGGTAGTGCAATACGTTATCAGTATTTAGGAACTTGTCATTCACGAAGTTTTAATTTTTCATTCAGAAACAATAACCAAATTCTCGAGAGCCAACAGAAATGGTAGCTTCAATGCTCTCTTTCAGATCAGACAAATATCCACAGTCCAAAAGACTAAGTAAGTTGAAAGTGCTGGAAAACCTTAGCAGGTTCTGACTAGAGAGAAACAGATTTAACTTATTGAGTCGAAAATGAGAGTTTTTCCCAATAGGTTCGTATCAAACTTAATATTCTAACTCCGTTTCTCTCTCCAGATACTGGCTCATCTCCTGGGTTTTACCACTGTTTTCTCTTTATATTACAGATTTACATTTTCCCCAGTATTCCCTAGCACAGTGATACACTGGGGCGAGCAGGGGGTGGGGGGTGGGGGGAGAGTGTTTCATAGTACCAGGGACCTGATTTGCTTCCACACTGAATTTTGTTTGTATTGAGTTTTCACATTCTCCCACTGTCTGAAAATGTTTACGCCAGGTGCCGCAGACTCCTCCCACAGTCCAAAGACTTTCAGTGGATTAACCATGTTAAATTGCCCATCTGACACACTTTTGAATAAATGCAATCATGCACTTATCACAGACCTGTTGGGAAGAGAATTCCAGCTCAGACGTTCGTTGAAGAATTTTCCTTATCCCTGTTCCTAACGAGGTTTTAGATTCATTGTTACTTTTTCTAGTCCCACTCCTCCATTGGTCACGACAAAATATCAATGAACCAAAGTGTGTGATGTGGTAAATGATATCCGTCTCAGACTGGGCCAGTACAGTGTTAGGAACAAGTCAGACAGGTTTCTTAAATTTGTAAAAATAAATAATCTAAAACCAAAGCAAAGTTACTCGAAAAACGATGGAAAGATAAATGACATATAGATTGGACATTGACAATATGTGTATCATTATTTATTTTCCGATAAATTTGAGGCGCGCACACACACACGCCTGAAAGCAAACAGAATAAAAAGCTCTGCAGAAATTATTTTGGTAAAGCTTTGTCCAAATAATAGTTAATTTCATGGCAAAAGGAAAACTGAAGATGGTTTCAATTGTTATTCTGCCTCACAGATGCTGATGGCAATGGGGTTTCTTTCTGGAACAGGTGGACTTAGCTGAATTCCCTTCTCTGCTGGCAGTGTGGAGATTCCAATGAATCCTCGACAGGAACCCTCCATGAGTGGGAAAGATGACTGATGGATTTTCAGCTCTCTGTTAAAGAGGCATACGATGTGTTAGGTTTCCTTTGTAAAGGGATTGAATTCCGGAGCCGCAATATCATGTTGCCAACTATACAAAATGCTGGTGCGACCACAATTGGAATATTGTGTACAGTTCTGGTCCCTGTATTTCCGGAAGGCTGTGAAAGCATTGGAAACGGTGCAGAGGAGATTTACCAGGATATTGCCTGGTCTGGAAGGAGGTCTTATGAGGAAAGGCTGAGAGACTTGGGTCTGTTCTCATTGGAAACAAGAAGACTAAGAGGCAATTTGATGCAGACATACAAGATGATCAGAGGATTAGATAGGGTAGTCAGTGAAAGTATTTTTTCTAGGGATGATGACGTCAGCTTTTACGAGGGGATATAACTACAAATTGAGGGGCGATAGATTTAAGGCAGATGTCAGAGGCAGGTTCTTTGCTCAAAGAGTGGTAAGGGCGTGGAATGCCCTACCTGCTAATGTAGTTAACTCAGCTACGTTAGGGAGATTTAAGCAATCCTTAGATAAACACATGGATGATTTTGGACGAGCTGGGAATAGTTCACAGGTCGGCACAATATCAAGGGCCGAAGAGTCTGTTCTGTGCTGTATTGTTCAATGTTCTATATGTTGCTGTAGAAATGGACAAGTAAAGTGATGGAGCAATGGCCGTGGCTTTTCAGACAAGTTACATTTTCTCCCTCAATGAACTGAAACATACAATAATGTTAAGTGAACACCAACCTGGACTATGTAAGGTCTGCTTGAATATTCCACTGATTGCATGCTCCATCTCTGTTATTGGCTCCATATAAGAGTGATTTGTAATTTAGAATTTGAAGATATTTTTATACGTGGTGGCATAATTATTGTACAACAAAATTCATGTCCTCATAGCACCTGTGTTAAAATGAATACATTGTTTTCTAAAACTGAATCCTTACTTTTATTCTCTCATTCCTTAACTACGCCCCAGTATACTCTTCTCAGGGCCTTATATGGTTCAATATGAATATATCTCATTCTCAGGCCTGAAGTGCTCTGACCGTGTAGAGGCCATGAGGGACGCGGATACGGAAAACAGTAAGGATATTTTCCGAGACCGGAGGATTCCAAACCAGAGGGTATAGATTTAAGGTGAGAGAGGTAAGATTAAAATGATACGTGAGGGGTAACGTTTTCACACAGAGGGTAGTGTGTGTATGGAATGCGTTGGCAGTGAAAGCAGTGGAGGCTGGTAAAATTACAGCATTTAAGAGGCAATGGATGGGTATATGAATAAGAAGGATACAGATGGTTATGGGTCTAATGCTGGCAAATGGTACTACGTCAGATTGGAATATCTGGTCGGTGCAGACGAGCTGGAGCGAAGGGTCTGTCTCCGTTCTGGATGACACTATGATTCCATCAGACCTTCATTCTAGCAAGGAGGAACGTGAAACATCGAGGAAAAGCTTCGACAACATATGCATATTTTTCTTTCAATTTAGGGGTTTATTACTACACACAATACATCAGATGTAGTCTCAGCATTGTCTTGTACAGATGCAGTAATACATCTTGATGATGATGCCCAATAGCCTTTGCATGAAACAGCATCACTCGATACACTTTGCTAATCACTTGCTGAATCTGCTAACTAGGTTTATGTGACTCATGTACTGGGACACACAAATCCTTCTGTACAAATGGGTTCTGTGATGTTCTTTCCATTTAAGTAATTTACTGTTACTTTATCTGCGCTCCACTGCATCTCCTTCACTTCCCGCTCCTCCGCCCTTGAACCCCGCCCCTCCAATCGCCACCAGGACAGAACCCCACTGGTCCTCACCTACCACCCCACCAACCTCCAGATACATCATATCATCTGTCGTTATTTCCGCCACCTCCAAACAGACCTCATATATTTCCCTCCCCTCCCCGATCAGCATTTCAGAAAGACCATTCCCCCCACGACTCCCATATCAGGTTCAAACACCCCACCAACCCAACGTCCACTCCTGGCACCTTCCCCTGCAACCGTAAGAAATGCAAAACTTGCGCCCAAACCTCCCCGCTCACTTCCCGCCAAGGCCCCAAGGGATCCTTCCATATCCGTCACAAATTCACCTGCACCTCCACACAAATCATTCACGGCATCTGCTGTACCAGATGTGGCCTCCTATTAATTGGGGAGACAGGCCGCCTACTTGCAGAACGTTTCAGGGTACACCTCTGGGACACCCGCACAAACCAACCCAACCATCCTGTGGCTGAACACTTTAACTCCCCCTCCCAGTCCACCAAGGATATGCAGGTCCTTGGCCTCCTCCATCGCCAGACCATGGCAACACGACGCCTGGAGGAAGAGCGACTCATCTTCCACCGAGGAACCCTCCAACCACAAGGGATGAATGCAGATTTCTCCAGCTTCCTCATTTCCCTTCCCCCCACCTTATCTCAGTTCCAGCAACACATTTTTCAGCTCTGATCTCCAGCATCTGCAGTCCTCACTTTCTCCTAGTCCCTCAATTCCTAGTAATTCCCTACAATCTATTAATTACCAATTTGAGTCTCCACAGAACTTGTGGGAAGACAATCCCAGGCACCACATGAACATATTAGCATGAGACACTGGAGCTGAATGAGGACATTCAGCCCATCTAGTCTGCCATGGCGTTTGCTCACGGCTGAAATGTTTATTAACCCCATTCTCCTGTCTTCTCTGACTGACAACTGATTGCTTACTAATAAAGAAAATCTTATATTTCTATTTTAAAGGCACTGTGTGTTTCTGTATATGCGGGCATGTTCGTGTATTTGTATCTACGTTTTGTGTACCTCTGTCTGCATCTTTGTGCAATGTTGTTTTTGAAGTAAATACATTGAAATTGGAATCAAAGTCTCCTTCCTCCTCTCTGTCTGTCTCTGTTGTTCATAGAGTTCATAGAATCCCAACAGTGTGGAAACAGGCCCTTTGGCTCAACTGGTCCTCACTGGCCTTTCGAAAAGTAAAAAACCCAGATCCATTCCCCTACTATTCTACTTTTACACCCGACTAATACCCTTAACCGACACATCCCTGCGCAGTATCGGCAATTTAGCATGGCTAACTCACTTAACCTGCACATTTTTGGATTGTGGGTGGAAACCAGTGCACCCCACGGAGACCCATTAGAATGTGCAAACTCCACACAGATAGTCACCCGAGGGTGGAATTGAGCCTGATTGCCTGGCACTGTGAGGTAGCAGTGCTAACCGCTCAGCTTTGTGATTAGATTCATACAATACTACCCTCTGCTGGTCTCCGCACATCACTGAATCAGTGGCAGAGTTTTTTTTAACTCTGTGATAAGATAACAAATCCTTTACGCAGAATCTCTGAAATTGCATGCCTGTTTGTTTTTTTCAAATAATATCTTTGGAAGCACAGACCATTTTCATCCAATACTGAGCGGTATTTCAACCACTGCTAGGCCTTTCTCAGGACTTTCCAATACTTTCTCACATAAGTTTTAAGCATTGCAAGTCTCAGAATGAAGAACAAATTCACTTCATCTCCTGGCAAAATGGTTCACTCGGAGGTGAGCATTTCCTTTCTGACAGACCCACGTCTATTTAGAACCCTCCATATACCAACTTTTGTGTGTGTGTGTTAGCAGTGCTGTCAGATTGCATGGTGCTGTGAGCTGCTGCACTCTCTCCTTCCCAGATTGAACCCTCGAGGGTTCCCTCCCTCTGCCACTGTCACTGCAGTACAGTCCAGAGGCCAGTTGAGGGAGAGACTGTGTAATTTTAAGCACCACAGAGCCTATTAGACCTGCACCCACATATAGATACTCACAGAGTTCAGAGTGTGTTGCTGGAAAAGCACAGCAGGTCAAGCAGCATCCAAGGAGCAGGAAAATCGACGCTTCAGGCTGGAGCCCTTCACCAAGAAGTGTAAATACTGGAAATGCGGTCTACGCAGATGCTTAGAAAGTCTCAGAATACCCACCTTTATATTCTAGTCCTCTCGAGATGAATGATAATATTGTATTAGCCTTTTTAACTAATGACCCAACCAGCAAGTTGGTCTTCCGTGAATCCTGGACTTGGAATCGCAAGTCCCTTTGCACTACAGATATCTGAATTTTCTTCTCATTTAGCAAATAGTCCATGCCTGTATACTGCATACTAAAGTGCATGACCTCACACTCCCCCATATTGTATTCCATCTGCGACTCCTTTTCCCACTCTCCTGTACTGTTGAAATCATTCTGCAGGCTCCCTGCATCCTCAATACTAGCTGTCCCTCCAACTATCTTTGCATCAACTGCAAACGTAACCTGAATGCACTCAGTTCTGCCATCCCGATCATTAACCTATAAAGTGAAATGTTGTGGTCAAAAACACTGACCCTTGTGGAACACTACCGGCTGCCATCCTGAGAAGGACCATTTTATCCTCACTTACTCTGCAGCTTCCTGTGCGGCACCTTATCAGAGGCCTTCTGGAAGTCCACACAGATTACTCCCATTGGCTCGACTTGATCTAACCTGCTTGTTACCTCTTCAAAGAATTCTCACTCGCTTGAGAGCAAGGTATTTATTGAAATGGGGAACAATCAGAAGGTCAGGGACATTCCTAAAAACAGAGTGGAGATAGTCCTTAAAGCAGTTTCTGTTTGGCTCACTAATGTAATTGAGACTGCATTGTGAGCAGCAAAGACTGGATTGAAAGAGTACAAGTGAAATGCTGCTTAACCTGGAAGGTGTGTTTGGGGCCTTGGACAGTGTGGAATGAAGAGGTTAATGGGCAAGTGTTGTCGCTTCTGCAATTGGGTGGGAAGGTGCCATGGGGGATTGGGGGAGTGTTCGGGGTGATGGACGGTGTCACAGAAGGAATGGTCCCCGTGAAATGCTGACAGTGGACAGGAGGGCAAGATGTCTTTGATGGTGCTGTCCTGCTGGAGGTGGCGGAGGATGATTCTGTGAATGTGAATTCTAGTGCAGTAGGAATTGAGGACAAGGGGAGAGCTATCATCGTTCTGGGAAAGAGGGGAAGGAATGAGGGAAGAAGTCAGAACAGAAGGCTGAGTCCATCACAATAAGGGGATTTCTCTTTTGAGAGAGGACGTGGTCATGTAGGAAGCTTCCCAAAGAAATGTGGCATCATCGAACAGAAATGACACAGTCTGAGAAAGTGGGAGAATGGAGTCACTTTCAGCTGATCCTGTGTTCATCCATATACGGAGGTTCTCCCTGAATGATTGAAAAGAGCCAGGTATTTTAATTGCAGATTTATGTATTATATCTAGTCTAAAACGGAATGTGAAAATAGACCCAGGTGAAGGTCTAGCTGTGTGGGGGATGTGTGGGGGAGAGATTTAAGCAGATACTTCATAACGCTCAGAAATGACTGACTCATGTCAAAAGAAGTTGATATGAATATACCAAGTTGAACCCCACATGATGCACAAAGAATATGAATGATACGAATCAATCACAAACTAAAGAATTGAGATTGGGGAGCTCGAGGATCAGCCAGATTTGGAAGGTTTATTTTTGGACCCAGAAGTAGATTGTATAAAGCAAAATGCAAAGACAAGTATTCCAAAACTGGCATGAAATATTTTTTTAAAATCATAACCGTAAGAGTTTTTCTTCATATACATTAAAACGCATTTATAATGTGTGTGTGAGACCCATGGAAGAAAGGCTGGAAAGTATATGTAGGATACCTGGAGGATGTGACTGGGGAACTGGTTTCAGGGAACAGGCAGACAATTTAAAACAGTATTTTACATCGTTCCTCACGGGGAAGACACAAAGTAATTCAATAATATAAACAAAACCATAGTCGGATGAAAGTTCTTGAACTATCCCTAACAAAACGAACAAGGATTTTTTTTCAAACAGATAAGACCAAGGGTAAACAGTTCATCAGCAATTCATAGCTGGTTTTAATAGAAGTGTTTAGAGAGTGACGGGTGGCACTGTGTGAATTTTTCCATAACACTCTGGATTACAGGAGTGTTCCAGTGAAACTGGAGACCTCCAAACTGGTGCCTGTCTTCAAGTAGAGAGTGAATCTTCAAATGTTTAGGTGCTCCCTTTGTCTGAATAGTAGAGCAGATTTGAGAAGCTTAATGGCCGAGTGATGCACTTTCATCCTGAGTGATTTAAAAAAAAACTCTGCTCCTTCCCCTAATGTGTTACACACTGGAGGACGAACATTTTCCTGAACTTGGGAATTATCTTGAAAATTATCTGGAACATTGGACAAATGAAATCATCCAGAGAATTCTAGAAACAGCACTCTCCAGAACATTTTATGACCATTTGGGGGTATTGCACAGGTGCCCTCTCTGCATGTATGACAGTGTACACCATCCCTGTGCTTTGATCTGTAAACCAGAAGCAGGTGACCTACCAGCATGTCGGACTGTGAACACCACCCCAGTGCATTGATCTGTAAACCGGGAACAGGTATTGTCCCTACATGTAGGACTGTGTACACCACCCAAGAGCATTAATCTGTAAACCAGGAACAGTTACACTCCTTGCCCGTAGGACTGTGTACACCACCTCAGTGCTTTGATCTGTAAACCCGGAGCAGTTACCCTCCCAGCATGTAAGACTGTGTACACCCCTTGAGTGCATTGATCAGTAAACCGGGAGCAATTACCCTCCAAGTATGTAGGACTGTGTACATCAACACAGTACATTGATCTGTAAACCAGAAGCAGTTACCCTGCCATCATGTAGGGCTGTGTACAATACCCCAGTGCTTTGATCTGTAAACCAGGTGCAGTTACCCATCCAGCATGTAGGACTGTGTAGACCCCTTGAGTGCATTGATCTGTAAACCAGGAGCAGTTATACTCCAAGCATGTAGGACTGTGTACATCACTCGAGTGCATTGATCTGTAAACCAGAAGCAGTTACCCTCCCAACATGTAGGACTGTGTAAAACACCCCAGTGCTTTGATCTGTAAACCAGGAGCAGTAACCCTCTCAGCATGTGAAACTGTGTACACCACCCCAGTGCAAAATCTGTAAACCAGGAGCAGTTTCACTCCCAACAAGTAGAGCTGTGTACACCACCTCAGTGCATTGATCAGTAACACAGGAGCGGATACGCTCCCACCATGCAGGACTGTGTACACCAACCCAGTGCATTGATCTGTAAACCAGGAACAGTTACACTCCCAGCATGTTGGACAGTGTACATCACCCCAGTGAATTGATCTGTAAACCAGGAGCAATTATAATCCCAGCATGAAAAACTGTGTAAATCACCCCAGTGCATTGATCTGTAACCCAGGAGCAGTTCCTCCCCCCCCCCCCCCCCCAAGCATTTAGGACTGTTTACACCACTCGAGTGCATTGATCTGTAACCCAGGAGCAGTTACCCTCTCAGCATGTAAAATTGGATACACCACCCCAGTGCATTAATCTGTAAACCAGGAGCAGTTACACTCCTAGCATGTAGAGTTGAGTACTCCAACCCAGTGCATTGATCTGTAACACAGAAGCAGATACCTCGCAGCATGTAGGACTGTGTACACCACCCCCACTGCATTGATTTGTAAACAAGAAACAGTTACCCTCCCAGCACATTGGACAGTGTACATCACACCAGTGCATTGATCTGTCAACCAGGAGCAGTTACTCTCCCATCATGTAGGACTGTGTGCACCACCCCAGTGCATTAATCTGTAAACCAGAAGCAATTATACTCCCACCATGCACGACTGTGTACACCACCTGAGTGCATTGATCTGTAAAACACGAACAGGTACACTCCCAGCATGTAGGACTGTGCGCGCCACCCCAGTGCATTAATGTGTAAACCAGAAACAATTATACTCCCAGCATGCACGACTGTGTACACCACCCCAGTGCATTGATCTGTAAACAAGGAGCAGTTACCCTCCCAGCATGTCGGACTGTGTACACCACCATGGTGGATTAATCTGTAAACCAGGAAGAGTTTCACTCCCAGCATGTAGATCTGTGTACGCCATTCCACTGCATTGATCTGTAACCCAGGAGCAGATACCCTCTCTGCATGTACGACTGTGTACACCACCCCTGTGCTTTGATCTGTAAATCAGGAGCAGTTACCCTCCCAGCATGTAGGACTGTGTACACCACTTGAGTGCATTGATCTGTAAACCTGGAGCAGTTACCCTCCAAGCATGTCGGACTGTGTACAACACCCCAGGACATTGATCTGTAAACCAGAAGCAGTTACCCTGACAGCATGCAGGACTGCGGACAACACCCCAGTGCTTTGATCCGTAAACCAGGAGCAGTTACCCTCCCAGCATGTACAGCTATGTACACCACCCCATTGCATTGATCTGTAACACAGGAGCAGATACACTCCCAGCATGTAGGACTGTGTACATCACACAAGTGTATTGATCTGTACACCAAAAATAATTATACTCGCAGCATATAGGACTGTGTGCACCACCCCAGTGCATTAATCTGTAAACCAGAAGCAATTTTACTCACAGCATGTATGACTGTCTACACCACCCCAGTGCATTGATCTTTAAACTAGAAACAATTATGCTCCAGTATGCACGACTGTGTACACCAACTCAGTGCATTGATCTGTAAACAAGGAGCAGGTACCCTCCCAGCATGTAGGACTGTGTACAACACCCCAGTACATTGATCTGTAAACCAGAAGCAGTTATCCTGCCAGCATGCTGGACTGTGTACAACACCCCAGTGCTTTGATCTGTAAACCAGGAGCAGTTACCCTCCCAGCATGAAAAACTGTGTACACCACACCAGTGCATTAATCTGTTAACCAGGAACAGTTACACTCCCAACATGTAGAGCTGAGTACACCACCCCAGGGCATAGATCTGTAACACAGGAGCAGGTACGCTCCCAGCATGTAGGACTGTGTACACCACCCCAGTGCATTTATCTGTAAACAAGGAGCAGGTAACCCTACTAGCATACACTGCATTGATCTGTAACCCAACAGAGGTTTCCCTCTCTGCATGTAGGACTGTGTACACCACCATGGTGCATTAATCTGTAAACCAGGAACAGTTTCACTCCCAGCATGTAGAGCTGTGTACGCAATTCCACTGCATTGATCTGTAACCCAGAAGCAGTAACCCTCTCTGCATGTACGAGAGCGTACACCACCCCTGTGGTTTGATCTGTAACACAGCAGCAGTAACCCTCCCAGCATGTAGGATGTGTACACAACCCCAGTTCATTATTATGTAAACCAGGAGCAGTTACACTCCCAGCATGAAGGATAGTGTGCACCACCCCAGTGCATTAATCTAAAAACCAGAAGCAATTTTACTCACAGCATGTATGACTGTCTACACCACCCCAGTGCATTGATCTTTAAACTAGAAACAATTATGCTCCAGTATGCACGACTGTGTACACCAACTCAGTGCATTGATCTGTAAACAAGGAGCAGGTACCCTCCCAGCATGTAG
>NC_057720.1:90472922-90599371 GCF_004010195.1 Chiloscyllium plagiosum | reverse complement strand
CTGTGTACACCACCCCAGTGCATTGATCTGTAAACAAGAAACAGTTACCCTCTCAGCATGTTGGACAGTGTACATCACCCAAGTGCATTGATCTTTAAACCAGGAGCAGTTACCCTCCCAGCATGTAGACTGTGTACACCACCCCAGTGCATTGATTTGTAAATCTGGAGCAGGTACCCTCCCAGCATGTAGGACTGTGTACACCATCCAAAAGCACTAATCTATAAACCGGAGGAGTTACACTCCCAGCATGTAGGACTGTGTACAACACCCCAGTACATTGATCTGTAAACCAGTTACCCTGCCAGCATGCTGGACTGCGTACACCACCCCAGTGCTTTGACTTGTAAACCAGGAGCAGTTACCCTCCCAGCATGAAAAACTGTGTACACCACACCAGTGCATTAATCTGTTAACCAGGAGCAGGTACAAACCCAGCATGTAGGACTGTGCGCACCACTCTAGTGCAGTAATCTGTAAACCAGAAACAATTATATTCCCAGCATGCACGACTGTGTACACCACCCCAGTGCATTGATCTGTAAACAAGGAGCAGGTACGCTCCCAGCATGTAGGCCTGTGTACACCACCCTAATGCATGAATCAGTAAACCAGGAACAGTTATACTCCGAGCATGTAGAGCTGGGTACACCATTCCACTGCATTGATCTGTAACCCAGGAGTAGTTACCCTCTCTGCATGTACGACTGTGTACACCACCCCGGTGCTTTGATCTGCAAAACAAGGAGCAGTTACCTTCCCAGCATGTAGGACTGTGTACGTTACCCCAGTGCATTAATCTGCAAACCAGAAGCAGGCACCCTCCCAGCATGTAGGACTGTGTACACCACCTCAGTGTTTTGATCTGTAAACCCGGAGCAGTCACCCTCCCAGCATGTAGGACTGAATACAACACCCCAGTGCTTTGATCTATAAACCAGGAGCAATTACACTCCCAGCATGTAGGACTGTGTACACCACCCCAGTGCATTCATCTAAAAACCAGGAGCAGTTCCACTCCCAGCATGTAGGACTGTGTACACCACCCCAGTGCATTGATCTGTAAGCAAGGAACAGTTACCCTCCCAGTATGTTGAACAGTGTACATCACCCCAGTGCATTTATCTGTACACCAAAAACATGTATACTCCCAGCATGTAGGACTGTGTGCAACACCCCAGTGCATTAATCTGTAAACCAGAAACAATTATACTCCCAGCATGTACGACTGTGTACACCATCCCAGTGCATTGATCTGTAAACAAGGAGCAGGTACCCTACTAGCATGTAGAGCTGTGTACACCATTCCACTGCATTGATCTGTAACCCAGGAGCAGATACCCTCTCTGCATATACGACTGTGTACACCACCCCTGTGCTTTGATCTGTAACACAGGAGCAGATACCCTCCCAGCATGTAGGACTGTGTACACCATCCCAGTGCATTGATCTGCAAAACAAGGAGCAGTTACCCCCCCGGCATGTTGGACAGTGTACATCACCCCTGTGCATTGATCTGTAACCTAGGAGAAGTTACCCTCCCAGCATGTAGGATGTGTACACCACCCCAGTGCATTGATCTGTAAGACAGGAACAGGTACCCTCCCAGCATGTAGGATGTGTACACCACCCCAGTGCATTGATCTGTAACACAGGAGCAGTTTCCCTCCCAGCATGTAGGATGTGTACACCACCCCAGTGCATTGATCTGTAAACCAGGAGCAGGTACACTCCCAGCATGTAGGACTGTGTACACCACTCGAGTGCATTGATCTGTAAACCAGGAGCAGTTACCCTCCAAACATGTAGGACTGTGTACATCACTCCAATACATTGATCTAAAAACCAGAAGCAGTCACCCTGCCAGCATGTAGGACTGTGTATAACACCCCATTGCTTTGATCTGTAAACCAGGAGTTGTTACCCTCCCAGCATGTAAAACTATGTACACCACCCCAGTGCATTAACTTGTAAACCAGTAGCAGTTACACTCTCAGCATGTAGAGCTCTGTACACCACCCTAGTCCATTGATCTGTAACACAGGAGCAGATGCCCTCCCAGCATGTAGGACTATGTACACCACCCCAGAGCATTGATCTGTAACACAGGAGCAGATACCCTCTCAGCATGTAGGACTATGTACACCAACCCAGTGCATTGATTTGTAAACAAGGAACAGTTACCCACCCAGCATGTAGGACAGTGTACATAACCCCAGTGCATTGATCTGAAAAACACGAGCAGGTACAATCCTAGCATGTAGGACTGTGCACACCACCCCAGTGCATTGATCAGTAAACAAGGATCAGGTATGCTCCAGCATGTAGGACTGTGTACACCACCCTAGTGCATTAATCAGTAAACCAGGAACAGTTATACTCCCAGCATGTAGAACTGTGTACACCTTTCCACTGCATTGATCTGTAACCCAGGAGCAGTTACCCTCCAAGCATGTAGGACTGAATACAACACTCCAGTACATTGATCTGTAAACCAAAAGCAGTTACCCTGCATGCATGCAGGACTACGTACAACACCTCAGTGCTTTGATGTGTAAACCAGGAGCAGTTACCCTCCCAGCATGAAAAACTGTGTACACCACCCCAGTGCATTAATCTGAAAACCAGGAGCAGTTACACTCCCAGCATGTAGGACTGTGCACACCACCCCAGTGCATTGATCTGTAACACAGGAGCAAATCCATTCACAGCATGTAGGGCTGTGTACACCACCCCAGTGCATTGATCTGTAAACAAGAAACAGTTACCCTCCCAGCATGTTGAACAGTGTACGTCACCCCAGTGCATTTATCTGTACACCAAAAATAATTATACTCCCAGCATGTAGGACTGTGTGCACCACCCCAGTGCATTAATCTGTAAACCAGAAACAATTATACTCCCAGCATGTACGACTGTGTACACCACCCCACTGCATTGATCTGTAAACAAGGAGCAGATACTCTACTAGCATGTAACACTGTGTACACCATTCCATTGCATTGATCTGAAACCCAGCAGAAATTTCCCTCTCTGCATGTACGACTGTGTGTACCACCCCTGTGCTTTGATCTGTAAACCAGGAGCAGTTACCCTCCCAGCATGTAGGACTGTGTACACCACCCCAGTGCAATAATGTGTAAACCAGAATCAATTATACTCCCAGCATGCAGGACTGTGTACACCACCCAAGAGCATTAATCTGTAATCCAAGTACATTGATCTGTAACACAGGAGAAGATACTCTCCCAGCATGTAGGACTGTGTACACTACGCTAGAGCATTGATCTGCAAAACAAGGAACAGTTACCCTCCCGGCATGTTGGACAGAGTACATCACCCAAATGCATTGATCTGAAAACCAGGATTAATTAAAATCCCAGCATGTAGAACTGTGTACACCACCCCAGTGCATTGATCTGTAACGCAGGAGCAGGTTCCCTCCCAGCATGTAGGATGTGTACACCACCCCAGTGCATTGATCCGTAAGACAGGAACAGGTACCCTCCCAGCATGTCGGACTGTGTACATCACTCCAGTACATTGATCTGAAAACCAGAAGCAGTCACCCTGCCAGCATGTAGGACTGTGTACAACACCCCATGGCTTTGATCTATAAACCAGGAGCAGTTACCCTCCCAGCATGTAAAACTATGTACACCACCCCAGTGTAATAACCTGTAAAACAGGAGCAGTTCCACTCCCAGCATGTAGGACTGTGTACACCACCCCAGTGCATTGATCTGTAACACAGGAGCAGATGCCCTCCCAGCATGTAGGACTATGTACACCAACCCAGTGCATTGATCTGTAAACAAGGAACAGTTATCAACCCAGCATGTTGGACAGTGTACATATCCCCATTGCATTGATCTGTAAAACACGAGCAGGTACACTCCCAGCATATAGGACTGTGCGCACCACCCCAGTGCATTAATCTGTCAACCAGAAACAATTATACTCCCAGCATGTACGACTGTGTACACCACCCCAGTGCATTGATCTGTAAACAAGGAGCAGGTACCCTCCTAGCATGTAGAGCTGTGTACACCATTCCACTGCATTGATCTGTAACCCAGCAGAAGTTTCCCTCTCTGCATGTATGACTGTGTACACCACCCCTGTGCTTTGATCTGTAAATCAGGAGCAGTTACCCTCCCAGCATGTAGAGCTGTGTATGTCACCCCAGTGCATTAATCTGTAAACCAGGAGCAGTTACCCTCCCAACATGTAGAGCTGTGTACGCCACTCCAGTGCATTGATCTGTAACACTGGAGCAGATACCCTCCCAGCATGTAGGACTGTGTACACCACCCCAGTGCATTGATCTGTAACCCAGGAGCAGTTATCCTCCCAGCATGTCGCACTGTGTACACCACCACAGTGCATTAATCTGTAAACCAGGAGCAGTTACACTCCCAGTATGTGGAGCTGTGTACACCATTCCACTGCATTGATCTGTAACCCAGGAGCAGTTAACCTCTCTGCATGTAGGACTGTGTACACCACCCCAGTGCATTGATCTGTAAACCAGGAGCAATTATAATCCCAGCATGTATGACTGTTTACACCACCCCAGTGCATTGATCTGTAAACCAGGAGCAGTTACCCTCCCAGCATGTAAAACTGTGTACACCACCCCAGTGCGTTAATGTGTAAACCAGGAGCAGATACCCTCGCAGCATGTAGGACTGTGTACACCACACCACTGCATTGATCTGTAAACAAGGAACAGTTACTCTCCCAGCATGTTGGACAGTGTACATCACCCCAGTGCATTGAACTGTAAACAAGGAGCAGGTACCCTCCCAGCATGTAGAGCTGTGAACACCATTCCACTGCATTGATCTGTAACCAGGAGCAATTACCCTCTCTGCATGTACGAGAGCATACACCACCCCTGTGGTTTGATCTGTAACACAGCAGCAGTAACCCTCCCAGCATGTAGGATGTGTACACAACCCCAGTTCATTATTATGTAAACCAGGAGCAGTTACACTCCCAGCATGAAGGATAGTGTGCACCACCCCAGTGCATTAATCTAAAAACCAGAAGCAATTATACTCCCAGCATGTACAACTTTGTACACCACCCCAGTGCATTGATCTGTAAACAAGGAGCAGGTACCCTCCCAGCATGTAGGACTGTGTACAACACCCCAGTACATTGATCTGTAAACAAGGAGCAGGTACCCTCCCAGCATGTAAGACTGTGTACAACACCCCAGTACATTGATCTGTAAACCAGTAGCAGTTATCCTGCCAGCATGCTGGACTGTGTACAACACCCCAGTGCTTTGATCTGTAAACCAGGAACAGTTACCCTCCCAGCATGTAGGACTGTGGACACCACTCGAGTGCATTGATCTGTAAACCAGAAGCAGTTACCCTCCAAGTATGTAGGACTGTGTACAGTACCCCAGGACATTGATCTGTAAACCAGGAGCAGTTACCCTCCCAGCATGTAGAGCTGTGTACAACACCCCAGTACATTGATCTGTAACACAGGAGCAGATACACTCGCAGCATGTAGGACTGTGAGCACCACCCCAGTGCATTAATCTGTAAACCAGAAACAATTATACTCCCAGCATGTAGAGCTGTGTACACCATTCCACTGCACTGATCTGTAAGCCAGCAGAAGTTTCCCGCTCTGCATGTACGACTGTGTACACCACCCCTGTGCTTTGATCTGTAAACCAGGAGCAGTTACCCTCTCAGCATGTAGGACTGTGTACACCACCCCAGTGCATTAATCTGTAAACAAGAAACAGATACCCTCCCAGCATGTTGAACAGTGTACATCACCCCAGTGCATTGATCTGTATACCAAAAACAATTATACTCGCAGCATGTAGGACTGTATGCACCACCCCAGTGCTTTGATCTGTAAACCAAGAGCAGTTACCCTCCCAGCATGTAGGATGTGTATATCACCCCAGTGCATTGATCTGTAAACCAGCAGCAGGTACCCTCCCATCATGCAGGACGGTGTACAACACCAAGAGCATAAATCTCTAAACCAGGAGCAGTTACATTAACTGCCTGTAGGACTGCGTACACCACCTCAGTGCTTTGGTCTGTAAATCTGGAGCAGTTATACTCCCAGCATGAAAAACTGTGTACACCACTCGAGTGCATTGATCTGTAAACCACGAGCAGTTACACTCCCAGCATGTAGAGCTGTGTACGCCACTCCAGTGCAATGATCTGTAAACCAGGAGAAGGTACCTTCCCAGCAAGTAGGACTGTGTACACCACCCAAGAGCATTAATCTGTGAACCAGGAGCAGTTGCACTCCCTGCCTGTAGGACTGTGTACAACACCTCAGTGCTTTGATCTGTGGACTTGTTGGGCCGAAGGGCCTGTTTCCACACTGTAAGTAATCTAATTTAATCTAATACCCTCCCAGCATGTAGGACTGTGTACACCACCCCAGTGCTTTGATCTGTAAACCATGAGCAGTTACCCTCCCAGCATGTAGCACTGTGTACATCACCCCAGTGCATTGATCTGTAAACCAGAAGCAGGTACCCTCCAAGCATGTAGGACTGTGTACAACACACCAGCTCATTGATCTTTAACCAGGAGCAGTTACCCTCCCAGCATGTAGGACTGTGTACCACACTCCAGTGCATTGATCTTTAAGCCAGGGGCAGTTATCCTCCCAGCATGTAGAGCTTTGTACATCATCCCAGTGCATTGATCTGTAAACCAGAAGCAGTTACCCTCCCAGCATGTAGAGCTGTACACCACCCCATTGCATTGATCTCTAAACCAGGAGCCATTACCTCCCAGAATGCAGGACAGTGTACGCCACACCTGATCATTGATCTGCGAACCAGGAGCTGTTACCCTCCCAGCATGTAGTACTGTGTACACGATGCCAGTGCATTGATCTGTAACCCAGGAGCAGGTACCTTCCCAGCATGCAGAGCTGTGTCTACCATCCAGTGCATTGATCTGTAACCCAGGAGCATTTACACTCCCAGCATGTAGGAATGTGTACACCACCCAGTGCATTGCTGTAGCGTCACAGTCCCCATGAAACAAGTGAAATCCTGCCCCACATACACGAGTGTAAGCAAGTGAAATACTGCTATCTTCCCACGGACAGAATCGAATAATGACATGGTGTCAATGGAGCAACAAAAATCCTGACACATACGAGACAGAGTAGATGAAATATTCACAAACCACAGAGCAAGAGAAATCGGATAGATTCTACTTACCTATATTCATCAGGGTATAATGTGATGAAGTTGAAAGTGTGTACTGTACCTTTAAGAGAGGGTGAATGCTGCTCTGAACTGTGAGCTTAGAAGCACCTGTGGTATGAGAGGATGGCAGACCCAGAAACAGTATATTGCTCTAGAGCTGGAGTCGGGTAATAAGCAGTTAAGAGAAAGGGGGTCTCAGAGTTGTGAATAGTTGATGTAAAATATTCACTTTCAGTGTTAAAAAAATAAATCGATATTTTTATTTAAACAGTGGAATTTGGCAGATTTGTCAGTCATATTTTAACAGTTTATGAGGCGAATTGATTATTTCTTTATGTTTCATTTAAGTTACCCAGATGAGCTTCACGACGTGTTCTAACAGTTGCTGTGTGTGTATCTGTGTGTCTCTGTGTGGGGCAGGTCTGGCAGTCTCTGTGGTGCTTAAAGTGATGCAATGCCACCCTCTGCTGGCCTCGCCACGCCACTGCACAGGCATTGGCAGAGCGTGAAAACCAACGGGATACATATAGAGAGGGGGAGGGAGAGGGCAGTTGCTCACAGCACCATCCAAACTGATGTCTTATCCATATACTTATCTAAATGTCCTTTAAATGTTGTAACTGTCCCTGCTTTCACCACTTCTTCTGGAAGTTTATTCCACACCCAAGCCAGCTTCTGTCTAAAATATTTACCTCTCATGACTTTTGTAAATCTTTTTCCTCGCACTTAAAAATATCCCTTAGTTTTGAATCCCCAACTCTATGGAAAAGACATCAGCCCTTCAACTTATCTGTACCCCTCATTATTTTATAAACCTCTGTAAAGTTACCCCTTAATCTCATACTCTCCAGTGAAAAAAGTCCCAGCCTACCCAACCTCCCCTTGTACCTCAATGCCTCCTTTCCCAGTAACATTCAAGTTAATCTCTTCTGAACCCTCTCCAGCTTAATAATATCAAGGTCAATAATATCAAAGTGAATAGTCAAGGTATTTTCTAAGCGTACGGGGAGTCCAAAACTAGAGGACATGGGCTTAAGGTGAGGGGAAACATTTAAAAGCGACCTAAGCGACTCAGAGGGTGTTGTGCCTATGGAATGAGCGGGCAGGATGACCAGACTGGACACAGTATTCCAGAAGAGGTCTCACCAACGTCCTGTACAACCACAACATGACATCCCAATTCCGATCCTCAAAGGTATGACCAATGAAGACAAGTATGTGAAACACCTTCTTAACCACACTATCTATATGAGATGCAAATTTTAAAGAACTATACCTGTCGGCCTAGGTCTCTGTTCTACAACACTGCCAAAGGCCCTGCTTTTAATTGTATAGGTCCTGCTCTTGTTTGATTTAGCAAGTCCAATACCTCACATTAATCCAAACTAAACTCCATCTGCCATCCCTCAGCCCAGTGAGTGATATTACTGCCACCTCACCCTCCGCCTTCAATTTTAAAATACTATCCCCCTCTCCAGGATGCCTGCATACTCCGGCCTTGATTTTCACAAAGACCCCGAGCTTGGTTTGCCTTGTGTGGTTAGGGAGAGGAGGGACAGATTGTAGACACAGTCTAACACAGTTAGAGTTGGCAAGAGTGACAGGTGTTTTGGGACTAGAAGTTATGCTCTTTCTCCATCACTGGTGTTCAGTAATAAATATCTATTTGAGACCCTTCATTGGGTATCTGCAGGATTTCCTTCCCTAATATTGCAGGCAACAGATAATTGTGATTAAATACGTTCATAGTTAATTTCGATAGCATAGCACGTACCCTCACTATCCTACAGTTCAGATAAATATCTTGCATTTGTTTAACAATACAAAGTGTTTTCTGTAGCTCAGTAATGGTAACCTGATTATAATAAATCCACACTGAGCTGAAAGCTGGCACTTAAAATATGACCCAAATCTGGGTATGGTAGTATTTTGAGAAGTGTCCCTGTCTCTGAGCCAGAGCTCTGGATTTGATTCCAATTCCTGAACTTGTGTGGTGGTGTTCCTAGCTCTGGACTAGGAGGCCTGGATTCAAGTCCTGCCTGTTGCAGAGATATATCACACGACGTCTTAACAGGCTGATGAGCAAACACACAGGAGTATACTGTTACAGCTTTATGGGTATTGCCGAGTGGTGCTAGTGTCCCTAGTTCCAGGCACAAAGGTCTCGGTGTAAAGCTCACAGAAGTGTCTCATGATGAAAATAGATTTAGAATTGTGACTTGATGGAGAAAGAATAGGTGTCAGTGTTGCATTTCAGAATTTATGCCCAGGATGACTGAAATGACAGTCGTTCAGTTTGATTGGAGTCACATTTCACAGCAGTAATGGTTTATAAAATCAGAATGGTCATGGATAGAGTGAGTAGTCAGGATTTTTCCCCAGGTTAGGGGCGTCCAAAACTAGAGGGCATTGGTTGAAAGTGAGATGGGAAGGGTTTTCAAGCCATCTAAGGGGTACCATTTCACACAGAGGGTGGTGTGCGTATGGAATGAGCTGCCAGAGGAAGTGGTGGAGGCTGGTACAACTACCACATGTAAAAGGCATTTCGTTGCTGACAGACCTGCCGAGCTTTTCCAGCAATTTCTGTATTTGTTAAAAAATGCATTCATTTTGATACAGGTATTCTGAATACATTAAACATTTTATGTTTTTAATGATGCGGGTACATATAAACACATCTTCAAATCGAACTAAACCATTTTCTGCTCAGGATATGGCTCTGTGTAAGACAGCAGCAATGATGCACCTACATGCAACATGGAATGTGATAGAGACATAATTTGGACAATGTACAAGGAGACCTCACATGATCCAGTTTTGGAGGGGATGACATTATTGTGTGAATCAACTCAGAGAGGGTGAAAATGTAATCTGCCCCTAGAAGAAACGGCCTATTGCACTCTCTCTCCTTCATTGTTCTTCATCACAGCAATGTGTGCGATCTAATAAAGAACTCTACAGTCATCGTTACCATTCTTATGTTTATAGAATCCCTGCAGTGTGGAAACAGATCCTTCGGCCTAACAAGTCCATACCAACCTTCCAAAGATTAACCGTCCCAGGCCTGTTCCCTTGCATTTACCCCTGATTAATGCACCTAACCTAGAAACCCCTGAACACTATGGACAATTGAGCATGACCAATCCACATAACATGCATAGCTTTGGACTGCGGGTGGAAACTGGAGCACCCATGACAAGCTCACACAGACAAGGGATGAATGTGCAAACTCCACACAAGGCAGGAATGCTAATCACTGAGCCACTGTGCTACCTAATAGAGGATTCCTGAACAGAATTCATTGGAATCTCCTCACTGCCTAATGCAAAGGGAATTCAGCCAAATCCAACTGTTCCAGGATGAAATGCCATTGCTAGAAGCTGTGTGAGTAGAATATCTTCAGAAGCAGAATCACATTTTGGACAATCTCTCATTTTTTCCTTTTGTCATGAGTTACATGAATATCCGGACCAAGTTCTTTCAACTTGAAATTGCAGAGATTTTTTTTAGTGTGTGTGTGTGTGTGTGTGTGTGTCAGTCAGCGTTTTTAGAAATGGAAATATCGATTCTATATTTGCAATATCCAAACAGTTTGCCATTCATCTTTCCAACATTGTTTGAGTAACATTGCTCTGGTTCATAAAGGTGATATTTTAGCAGTTTAAAGAAACTAGCCTAACATGTTCCTAAAACTGACCCTGACCCAGTCTGACACCGATATCATCGGTCATATCACCGACCTGGTTCCATTTAACATTTGTTTTGAGCAGTGAAGGAGTGGGACTGGAAAAGGTAACAGTGACCCAAAAAGCCAGGGAACTTATAGACCGGTGAGCCCGATGTCAGTGATGGGTAAGTTGTTAGAGGGCATTCTGAGGGACAGGATTTACATAGATTTGGGAAGGCAAGGGCTGATCGGGCTAGTCAACGTGGCTTTCTGCATGGGAAATCACGTCTCATTAATTTGATTGAGTTTGATGAAGAGTTGACAAAAAAGATTGATTAAGGCAGTTTGGTAGGCATTGCCCATATGGACTTCAGCAAGGTGTTCATGACATTCCGATTGGTGCGCAGATTAGTGAGTTTCGGTGACATGTGAGACAGGGGAAGCTAGTCACAATTGACTTGAAGGAAGAGGGGTATTTTTCAGACTGAATGCTTGTGAGCAGCAGTGTGCTGTATGAATCTGTACTGAGTTCACTGCATTTCATCATTTATGTAAAGGATTTAGATGTGAATATCGGGACCATAGTTAGTAAGTATGAGAAAGTGAGGACTGCAGATTCTGGAGATCAGAGCTTAAAATTGTGTTGCTGGAAAAGTGCAACAGGTCAGGCAGCATCAAAGGAGCAGGAGAATCGACGTTTTGGGCAGAAGCCCTTCTTCAGGAATCCTTCCTGATGAAGGGCTTATGCCCGAAACGTCGATTCGCCTGCTCCTTTGATGCTGCCTGACCTGCTGCTCTTTTCCAGCAACACCTTTTTAAGCATAGTTAGTAAGTTTACAGATTACATCAGAAAGGTGGTGTAGTAGATTATCTCAGAGTACAACGAGACCACAATTAGATGGGGCAAAGAGGCAAGGAGTGACAGTTGAAGTTTAATTTAGATAAATACGAGGTTTTGCATTTTTGGAAGTCAAATAGTGCTGAAATTATACACTTGAAGATAAGGTCCTGGGGAGTATTGTGGAACAAAGGGGCATGGGGCTACAGGTGCATAGTTCCTTGAAAGTGGAGTCGCAGATAGACAGTGTGGGACAGAACACATTTGGCACATTTGCCTTAATCAGTCGGAGCATTGAGTATAGAAGTTGGGGTGGCATGTTGCATCCGTGCAGAATGTTGGTGAGGCCACTTTAAGAATACTGTGTACAACTCAGTTGTCTGCAGAAAACATGGACACGGTTGTTCCAGGACTGGAGGTTTGAGCTTTAGGGAGAGTTTGATTCGGTTGAGGTGCTTCCCCCCTGGAGTGGCAAAGGCTGAGGTGTGACATTATAGAGGTTTATAAAACCACCAGGGGCATGGATATTCTGAACGGCCACATTCTACTCCTCAGGATAGAGGAGTCCAGAACAAGAGGGCATAGGTTGAAGGCGAGAGGGCGAATGACTTAGAAGGGACTTGAAGGTAAATGTTTCACACAGAGAGTGGTGTGTGTACAGAAAGTGCTGTCAGAGGAAGTGGTGAAAGCGGTTACAATCGCACATTTAAAAAGTAATTGAAAGAGGAGGGATATTGGCCAAACGCTGGCAAATGGGACTGGATCAGATTTGATATCTGATCAGAGTGAACAGATTGGACTAACGAGTCTGTTTCCATTCTGCATGACTCTGATTGTATAAGAGGGATGACGAAAAATTCTGAAAGCACCTTTCAAGGAGGGATTCTCTTCACTGGAAGTTTATCGTGCCTCTATGTTTACATTGATTGAAAGCTGCGTTAGTTAAATATTTGACAGGGAAGTGAATCACGGATAATGGGACACAGACAGGAAAGTGAGGTTGAGGCAAAACCTGATCAGCCACAATCTTAGTGCCTGGTGGAGAAGGCTCGAAGTGTCCAATGACCAAGTCCTGCTCCTCAGTCCCATGTTTCTGTGTTCCCGTCAGCCCCTCAAACTTGTCAGGTAGGAGCAGTTGGAGGTTACTTACTGCTGTAAACTGGTGCACAGAAACAGAGTAGACCATTCAGCCCCTCAAGATTGACACACATGCTTTGAGGTGATTTGGGAAATGTAATTGGAAAATCCAGGCACGGGTATGAAAAAGGCCCCTCATCTCTCTTTACAGAGCTTCCCCTCCCTGCAACTTGTGCCTCTGACAGGTCAATATCCATCTACCTCATTTTCACATACTTTCAGACATCTAGCTACCCTAATACTCTTGAGAAGAGAAATCCTGACATTCAATGCCTCCTGTTTGAAGAAAATACTTGCTGCTCCGACATATTGATTTGAACAAAAGAGGTTGACACAACGGTTCAGGTAAAAATGATTGGCCCTGATATCAAGGCAATGGATAAATTCTGTTGACATCAAGGAGCTTAACAAAACTGGACTTAATGGGAATCAGAGTAAACTCTCCAGTGTTTGGAATCAAATATGGCACAAAGGGAGATGTTCATCGTCTCAGTCCTGGGTCACCTCTGAGGGAGATACTCAGGTTGGCTTCCTCTTTACAAACATCTTCAGCTGCGTCATCAGTGTCTCCCCACCCCCACCCTCCCCACCATAAGATCAGAATGTGGGGATGGCCACTGAAGATTCCACAATGTTGAGAACAATTTGTCTCCCGTCAGCTCCTGAACTGGTCTGTGTCCATGTGCCACAAGACCCAGACTCAATTGAGGCGTGTGCTGTTAAAGGGTCCATAACATTCATGTAACAGCACTGCCGGACACTGCACATTGCCTCAGTATAACAAAAGTTCATTCAGCAGCTCACGCTGATTTCACAAGAAAATGAGGAAGTCGTTCAGCCCATTGACATGATTGGAGAAAAACAGGGACAGCCCATTCAGTGCCTCCAGCATATCACTCAGGAAGAGAAGGAGTCTAGTGTGATGGACCATACGAGAGCCCCTCGAAAATATTTGAAGGCGGTAGCCTCGACTCTAATGTTTTTTTTTATTTTAATGGAAATGTAAATTGTCTGTTCCAGATGTAATGTGACTGGTCAATCTACTCGGTGTGAAGTAAAACACCATCAACTTAAACATGAAAGATAAAATGAAACCAAAGAAAGAGGAATTTAGAATAACGTAATTCGATTGGGCAAGTTAACAGAATACTAGATCTAGGAACTATTACTAATGACCTGTTCCAATGTAGAAAAATTCTTTAAACACAGCCCTTGGCAAAAAGGAATATTCAGACACAGAATGTCACAAACATTTCTCCAATCCAGGAATTAAAAACAGTATCAAAAGGAAATTCAGACGGAGTAGCAGCCAGGATACATCCAGTGAAGTTTCCAACTCTGTGGATACCAGATAGTGAGAAACCAAAACCCAGAGATCCTAATCTGTGAGAGCTGGCCACACCCATTCAGGCTGCATTAAAATAAACGCAAGGTGTCCCTAGCTGTTTACTCAGTGGTCTTAACTATCCAGCTTGGTAACGATCATTCAATCTCTGAAAAGAAACCAGGACAAAATAACTTCTTAAAGCTGCAGCATTATCACACTTGTCAGTACATCGAGCTGTCAAACAGGAACCGGGGTAACCCAGTCAGGCCTTTGGCCCTGTCCAATCAGACGAGGAAGAAGTCATTCAGTCCCTTGAGTCACTTACACAGGAACAGGATGAGGCCATTCAGCCCCTTGAGTCTCTTGCACAGGAACAGGATGAGGCCATTCAGCCCCTTGAGTCTCTTACACAGGAACAGGAGACCATTCAGCCCCTTAAGTCACTTCCACTGCAACAGAATGAGGCCATTCAGCCCCTTGAGTCTCTTATACAGGAACAGGAGGAGGCCATTCAGCCCCTTAAGTCACTTACACAGGACAGGAGGAGGCCATTCCCCCCTCTACGTACTTATAAAGGGACAGAATGAGGTAATTGATGCTGATTCCTGATGAATGGCTAATGCCCAAAACGTGGATTCTCCTGCTCCTCGGATGCTGCCTGACCTGCTGCGTTTTTCCAGCAATCTACTCTCTACTCCAATCTCCACCATAGGCAGTCCTCACTGTCTCCTAATTGATGTTCTAACATGATGAACAAGTGGAGCAGAGGGTACACAGACAGATTGCTGCACATTGTTCCTCGTGGCTCTGTTGCTCACGATACACACATGGGACTTGAACGTGATTTTCTAGCGGTGAGCAGGGAAGCCATATGTTTTGTGTGAAGTCTCAAGAAGGCACCTTACATCTCCGAGAAGCCAGCCTGGTGTTCTCTATGTAGGGCGGAAGCTGATGGGAATGGCTACCTGTTTCAGATGGAAGGCATTGTGGCTGCAGTTGGGGATTGTGAGCAACCTGACGTTCAGTACGGGTTCACTCGCCGACTGCACAATAATGTGGGGAGACTTAATTTAGGCATATAAACTATTAGGAAAGTCAGGTTCGACTGATGAATGGACTCTCTAACATCAAATAATGCTGATCTTGTTCATGTTGATCTTGTCTAGTGCACGTCCTGTTCAATGTAACCTGTATGCCTTATTCTGCACAAATCTATTTCCACCCTATGATCTGTCTGGCCATGCATACTATGATCTTCCTCAACTGCTCATAAAAACGTGCTTCACTGTACTGAGGTACAAGTGGCAAGAAATCAAACCAATCAATCCTGGGTAAAGTATGGAATTTCTCACCCAATCAATGACTCTTTTGGAAATAAGTGATCGCTGCCACTCCTCGTGTTTCAGCATCACCATTTCTTCGTCTCTCACAGCTCTACAGATTAAACACTCAGCTTCTTTACTCTATCCTCATGTTACCATCAACCGTGTCTGTGGTAAGGAGATCATTCTTTACAAAGGAGATCAAATCTGTAGACAGTGCCCCAAATGCTCTCTGAGCAAGGCTCTACAACAGTAGAGAAATGGTTTTACTTACGTACTCGAATCATCTTACAATGAAGGACAGCACACCATTGAGTGCACCCATTACTTACACAGGGTTTGATTTGAAGCAGTCAGCATAGACTTGTGAGTGGGAGATCAGCTTCCCAAATTTGTTAGCGTTCTTTGATGAAGTGACCAAGAAGGTTGATGACGGTGGAGCGGTAGACGTAGTCTGTGTGGATTTCAGTAAGGCCTTTGTTAAGGTACCACACGGCAGTCTGCACTGGAAGGTTCCATCACGTGGAAATCTGGCATAACAGGCCAATTGGATACACAGTTGGCTTGATGGTAGGAAGCAGAGGCTTTAGTGGAAGGATGTTTGCCAGACCGGAGGCTGGGTCCTTGCTGTTTGTTATCCATGACTGGGTTGAGAATGTACAAGACATGATTGGTAAGTTTGCAGATGACACTAAAATAAGTGGTATCGTGATCAGTGAGGATAGTTATCAGAAATTGCAGCAGGAACTTTATCAGGTGGGGATATAGGTTGAGAAATGGCAAATGGAGTTTAATATAGACATTTGAGGTCTTGCATTTTGGAAACTCAAATCAAGGTAGGAGTTTCACGGTATTTGGGAGGGCCTTAAGGGGTGTAGTGGGCAGAAAGACCTTAGCGTTCAGATGCACGGTTCTCTGAGAGTGGAGTCACAGGTAGACAGGGCAGTGAAGAAGCTTTTGGCGCACTGGCCTTCATCAGGCAGGATATTGAGTATAGAAGTTGGGAAGTTATGTTGCAGTCACACAGGACTTTGGTAAGGCCTCATTTGTAGTATTGTGTTCAGTTTTTGTCACCTTGGTATGGGGAGGGTATTATGAAATTAGGAAGGATGCAGAAGAAATTGACAAGGACGTTGCCAGGATCCAACGGTCTGAGTTATAGGGAGAGGTTCGACAAGCTGAGACCTTTTCTTTAGAGTGTAGGAGACTGATGGGTGGGGTGGGGGGGAGCCTGTTAGAGCTGTGTTAGATAACAAGGGGTATTGATAGTGTTAATGTTCTGAGTCTTTTTCCAAGATTTAGAGAATTGAGGATTAGAGGGGATCAGTTTGAGGTTAGAGGGCAAGGAATAAAAGGGAACCTGAGGGGCCACTTCTTTACGCAGAGGGTTGGTACATGGATGAGCTGCCAGCAGATGTGGTTGAAGGGGGTACATTAACAACATTTCAAAAGCATTTGTATAAATATGTAGATAGGAAAGGACGAGAAGGATATGGGCCAACTGCAGGGAAATGGGGTTAACGTGGATGGACATTTGCAAGGTGGAGTCGAACTCCTCTGTTAATTAAAACTAAACACCCAGAAGAGCTTGCATTACCAAATAATCTGTTAAAATATGAGTGAGACAGATCTCCTACATTCCACTATTTAAACAAAAATTAACAACTTAGTTTCTTAACTTTAATAGTGAACACTAAACAACAACTATTCACAAGTACAAGCTCCTCTTTTCTTAGCTACTTACTATCTCACTCCAACTCTGTAAAAATATGCTGCTCCAACTACCCACATATTAAACATTACGACCTCAAGACCACACAGTCTCCATCTTCCCCACTGTGTTCACTCTTCCAGCTGCTGATCTCCCTGGGTCATTTTTCTTTTACTGAAGGTAGGTTTGACATGCACATGTATCTTTGACAGAGAGTGTTTGAGATGGCCAGATAGCACTCCTGCTCTACAGCAGTTACTCTGTTGTTGGATGGCAGTGGCTCTCCCTCTAGTGTTCAAAATGCTGGGTTTATGTACTTCCCATGATACAATATTTCTCATAAATGGATTGCGTTCCAAGAGTGCAAACAATAATATTCAAATCCCGTTGGCTTCTAGTATCCTGAGCGTTATTTAAACTCTTTGATTGCAGTTGAATTGCTGTCAAAACAGCAACAAAAACCCAGGTATCCATTTCCCAGCTAATGGTGACATGTGGAACAACCTGATCTTCAGCTGGCATCTGTGGCTATACTTTCTATTCAGCAAAACCCGTTCTGTCTTAAAATGACCAGACATGCTTTCGGCTTCACAACACATCCCCCCTTCAGAAAAGAAAATGAACCATCAGAATGAAAAGATTTCATCATTCCTTTTCCTCTAATTCTTAATCCCATTATTATGAAATACAAAAGGATTAATCTCAGTTATACCATTCATATTAATTCTGCACACCTATATAACACTGGAATAAGTCAAATCTTATCAAAACGTTTTCCTTTAAATCTGCGATAACACATCTGCTATCACATTTTAGGACCCACAGCATGTACATTTTTTAAGTTTAAAGTCGGTAACATAAGATACCAATGAAATAGTCTCATATTCTGGTCTTTACATATTCCAAAAACTGCGAAAGATTTGTCGTTGTCCACAACCATCTCCAACAATTTGTTTTTCATATAAACATTAAAATATTGTCAGGCCAGTACGAAACTCAATCATTCTTTTTCAATAATGGAGATTTTGTTTTTTTTTCTGATGGATATTGAGTTTTTTCGACAAGTAGCTAATTGGCCATTCAATTCCATTATCATCTTACTGTATCAATACATCTCCAACCCCTATTCTCGAGCATCAAACACAATTTTCAAAGGATTTCAAAATATTTGGTGTAGCTAAAACTGGTGCAGTGATTAATCCTGCTTAAAAATTCACAAATGCCTCCTGGAATTGTTCTGTCCACCACAATTCTGTGTTCTTCTTTAATAAATCCAGCAGTGGTGCCAATACACTGCTGAAGTTTGCAATAAGCTTCCGATAGAAATCCACTCAGTTCCAAAAATCGATGCACTTCTTTCTTCGAGGATGGTCATCGAAATTCCTCAAAGCCCTTCATCTTTGTTTTCCATGGGATCAACCTTCCACGTTCAATGTAATGTCCCAAGAACATCACCTCTAACTTCACGAATACTGTTTTCTTTAAGTTTATTACCAGTTTTGCTTCTTGTAATTTTTCAACATGTTCTGCCACCTGTAATATGTGAGCTTTCAATCCTTGCTAAAGATCTCTGCATCATACAGATAAACTACACAATTTGTTCCTCTGGCCACAACTCTGTTCCTGCGTGCTAAATGTGGATGGTGCATTATTCATTCACATAACATACTCCATAACGTTTTTGTCATGTCCGGTATCTTTACCAGATAGTTTAACTGACTCAGCATTTTTTTTTACTTTGAAAGGGGCCACTAAATCTGGCTTTGAAGAGATTTCCTATCACTGGTGGTAATACTAATACATCATCCCCACGGGAAATTCTCAAAGTTTCAGAGTTTTTATCTGCCACCTGCTTCACTCTAGGCTGTGCCCTCTTCAGGTGCAGTTTAGCTAACACACCTACTCAGTCTAATCTCTCTCTCACCTCACATACATAATCCAAGTGTGACATCGCCGACTTCGATGTTTTCGCTTTATATTTAATTAATTTCAAATGACCTCTCACTTCATGTACGAATATTAATTCAAAGGACGTAAGCTGAGTTGATTTACTTGGGACATCTCCGATGGCAAACAATTTAATGAGACACCTTTATCCCAATCATTCGGGTAATCCTGACAGTATGCTGTCAGCGTCTGATGCTAACTTTCCAAGGCTCCCTGGGATTCAGGATGGGACGCACTTGATTTTAAATGCTGAATACCTAAGCTATCCATGACTTCCTTGAACAGCTGAGCGGTAAAATGAGACCCTTGGTCTGACTGAATCTGATTGCTTAGCCCCCAGCGAGTGAAGAAAGCTACCAACCTCTCCACCCCCTTCTTGCCTTAACACTCTGTAATGGAATTGCCTCTGGCAATCTGGAAGACACATCCATCATGGTCAGAAGATATTGGTTTCCACTTTTACATTAGAAAGAGGAGCTCCACAATTAATCATAACCCTCGTGAAAGGTTCTTCGAATGCAGGAATTGGCGACAAAGGTGCTGGTTTTATTATTGCCTGTGACTTACCTACCATTTGGCATGTTTGACATGTACAACAAAAATTAACCATGTCCTTGTGCATTCCAGGCCGCTAGAAATGCTTCTGTACCTTAGTGTAGTCTTCCACACACCTAGGTGACCACCTACAGTTAGTTTGTGTACTACCCGTAACACTGTCTGTTACCAGTAACACAATCTGGTGCACCTCAGCCCATTTCCCTTCTGCACTAGCCTGTCATGGGCTCCATTTTAATTTTAGGATTCTATCTTTAAACTAATAACGTTCAACAATATATTTAAATTCCTTTTCTGTGTGTGTGTGTGTGTGTGTGGGGGATGTGTGTGTATGTGTGTGTGTGTGTGTTCTACATCCATTAGCGTTTTGGGACTAAACATCTCTGCCTGAGCCCCTGCCTGTTCAGATTTTGTTTCCCATACCGTTACATCAAACAGGGTGTCAGGTAACTGAACATCAACTTCTTTGTCTCTTTTTTTTTCGTTTTTCCTTCCTGCTGTAACTTATGACAGTGAGATCTTGTTACTACACTGTCTGGAAAAAATTCCTGGGTATTTTTACTTTTAACTCCCCAGTTCCCTAGTCTTCCTTTGCCTTCTCCACCACAAGGTGTGCCTCTCCCATCTTGAATCCTAACTACAAGAACAAACTGTATTCCTGACACTCTGTCGCTCACTCTCACTGTTACTTCCCCAATCTTGATTTGGGACTCCAACCTGATGTTACACAAGGGAATGCTTAATTTCAGTCTCCATTCCGCAAATTATCACGCTCTTGAATAACATGTCAGAAAGAGTGAAAATACTTCCATCTCTTACTATTGGAGGCCGAGAGAATATGAGGACTGCAGATGCTGGAGATCAGAGTTGAAAAGTATGGGGCTGGAAAAACACAGTAGGTCAGGCAGTATCCGAGAGTTAGGAGAGTTGGCGTTACAGGCATAAATTGTTCATCAGGAAAATGGGGGGTAAGGGGACTGGGGGGCAAGGGGGCTGAGAAATAAATAGGAGGGTAGGGCTGGAGCTTTATGGACGGGAGCTTGGAAGGCGATAAGTCGATGCAGGTGGGGTGTGATGTTGATAGATAGGAGAAGAGGGCGAAGTGGATAGGTGGTAGGATAGCTGGAACCCTCAAAGTATACAGTGTCAACATCAACTTCATCAATATCCAAATCTCCCCTCCCCAAACCTCATCACAGATCCAACCATTCAACTTAGCACCGCCCTCTTGATCTTTCTTATTTGTCCATCTTCCTTCCAACCTATCCACTCCACCCTCCTCTCCGACATATCACCCTCACTCCCAACTACATCTTCTTATCGCCCTCCCAGTGACCCTCCCACCAGCCCAGCTCCTACCCTCCTATTTATCTTTCTGCCCCCTTTTCCTCCGCCACATTCCTGATGATGGATTTATACCTGATATTTCGACTGTTCTGCTCTTATGTTGCTGCCTGATCTATTGTGCTTTTCTGGCACCTCACTTCTCAACTATTAGAGACTGAGCAGATCCCGTATCACACAAAATTATAATTTATTGTTCCCCCCCACCACCTTCTGAGTAACCTTCATCCACAGAGGCGAATTCTTCATAGAGACCAAGCACTGACTCTATACCTAGGCTGTGCACTCTCCTGCAGCTCCTTGGAGACCTGGGGTCTTCTTTACCAGGTTCACTAATGCCACTCGCTAAACCTCTTTTCCCACATCTTTTCCCAAAGTGTCTTCCTTCAATGCCCAGCACTGTGTGTCCCAGCTTACTGCAGTGAAAATACCTTTTCCCAGTGCCCTTCTTAAACCATCGGCACTGTAATTCTATGTGTTCCACTCCCTTATAGTGAGAACACATGAGGCCTTTCACCACTTTTCAACCCGCTTGAGCTTATTTTTCACCTTTGGTAAACTATTGCCAGTGTGCTTTATTCTATGTTTTGCAGTGTAGGATCTCCCCTTCTCCCAATTTCTATCCCTCACAGGATGAAAATCCTCCCAGAAACTAAATTTCATCTCATGCACCAATGCGTATTTACCTGTCATTTCTGTCACGCTTCTCACTTCTTGAACTTCCTGTTCATACACATGAACTCTTACCATCTCTGAAGTGAGTCTTTAAACTCCTCCAGCAAAATAATCTCCCTTCGAGCCTCACAGGTATTATCCATTATTATGGCCGATCTATCAAAATGACTGTGCTTAATTCTTTCAAACTCAAAATAAGCCTCACCTGGTTCTCTCTCTATTTTTCTGACCCTCTGTCTATATTCTTCTAGTAACAATGCATAACGACTCAAGATAGATTTACATTTGCCTAATCTCTTGAGCCATCATCTGACAGCGCTGCACATACCTCACTAACTGTGCCCACCAGCTTAGTTTGAACTAGCATTACCCACAAGTTCACTGGACACGCCATCTACTGAGCCATTTGTTCAAACAAAATAAAAGACGTTTTGATATTTTTTCACCGAAATATGGCAAGGTATTAACATAGTTGTATATATCCCGACGTTCTCCATCCTGTTAATTTAACTTTCTTGTTTAATTCCCAACTTCTGAATTTCAAATCCTATCTCTCATTCTTTATCCTTTCTTTCTCTTTCTTCTCTCTCTGTTTCCGTCTCTTTCTTTCTTTTCTAACATCAGTTGCCATAGTTGCAATTTAAGTCTGTTCTAACTCTACTGCACTTGTCTCTTTTTCTGACACACCAAAGTGCTTGACCAACTCCATTACAATTTCAGCTTTCCTTTTGTACCTGGTTAAACCCAATTCCAACCTATTTGCTAATTCTAAAAAAATGTCTTTATGTCTTTCTAAACTTCCTTGGCAAATTTGGGAACCTCTTTAGTAATGTTAAAAGCCTTTTCTCTCACTTGTAATTTAACCAACCGCAGATAAACAAAATTAAACGAATTTTCCCACCAGTTTCATTTGAAGATCTAGGACAATAATTGCCAAGTGAGATGTCATAACAGTTTGGGGCCTTGCAGTATGGGATTTGGACAGATTTGAACAGATTTGGGGTGCAAAAGGTCTGCTGCGACCTTTTGCACCCCAAATCTGTTCAAATCTGTCCAAATCCCATACTGCAAGGCCCCAAACTGTTATGACATCAATGTCGAACCCCTCTGTTATTTAAAACCACACACCCAGAAAAGCTCATCTCACATCATAATCTGTTAAAACATGACAACTCCTAAATTCCACTAATAAAAGTAAAATAACAGTTTATATGTATGCAAGTTAGCTCGTTATGCTTGAAGGTTTGTTTTCAGATGTTTCGACACTATGACTAGGTAACATCATCAATGAGAGTCTCCACTGAAGCGTTGGTGGCATGTCCCGCCTCTCTATTTATAGGTCTTGGTTTTCTTAAGGTGGGTGGGCCATTTCTAGTTCTTTTGTTTTACAAGTGAAGATAGATAGGATCTAAATTAATGTGTTTATTGATGGACTTCTGGTTAGAATGCCATTCCTCTAAGAATGTCCTTGCGTGTCTTAGTATGTGTGTGTGCTGTCCCAATCAAAGTGGTGACTTTCTTTGTCTGCATGTATGGAACATAGTGATAATGGGTCGTGTCTTTTGGTGGCCAGTTGGTGTTCATGTATCCTGGTAATTCGACAACAGGACCATTTTAATGGTGGAAAAATGATTTTATATACACTGTTTAATCAATTTGTGTGTGTAGATAAGTAACATCTTTCATATGTGCACAACACTTTTTAAATATACAACGGAGACACAGTTAACGAAAAATAATGCACATGATCTATAAAATTTATAAAACATTAAAACATTACTTGATTCTCATCTAAAGTGATATGTTCCACTTCTCTCAATATTCCCTCCTTTTCTGGTATTCTCTAATCTAATCTCTCATTCTTATCAGGATGTATGTTATAAATTCTTGCTTCTGGTATCCCAACTTATTTCAGTTAATCCCCTTTCTACTGGGACTTCATTTATTGGCCTGTTGGGTTCTTTCCAAAGTTAGTGTCTGTCATATCATTGGAGATAAAAATTCTGCCATCAGACCCAGCATTTGAACACATTGCTCTGTTGTACATGCACTGTACAAAGGACCACAGCACACAGGCATTGCCAAAACATTGACGGATGTACATCAAATCTTTCAATAATCAAGTTTTCTCTTTTTTCACATTTCCTCAACTATGTCCTCTCTCTCGTTCTCTGTTTGTATCTAGTTAAGAAATTTACCAATTATTCTTCACATCCATTCTCTCAAAACTCCTTCCTTTGGTTTATATCTATTGCTCTCTTCTTGATGTAATGTGATTATAATTGAGCAATGTAACTACAATGACATGTGGGAGGAGTTGGCCAGAGTTAATTGGTAGGGGAGCCGAGCAGGAAAGACCATGGAGCAGCAATGGCATGGGTGTCTGGGGATAATTCAGAGGATATCAGAAATTCATCCCAAAAGGAGATGAAACATACTCATAGGAGGACAAGGCAGCTATGAGTGATAAGGCATCAAACCAAAAGAGGAAACATACAATGTGGTGAAGATGATTGAGAATCCAGAGAATTCATTGGCTCTGAAACTACAAAAGGCTGGCATCACTGACACTACAGAGTTCTTAATCACGGTCAGGGAGAGAAACAGAGGGAAAGACTTTCATTTTAAACACAGATTATGGTATTACTCAAGGGAAAAATGATTCAGATTAATTAAATAATTGAATTAAAATTAGTTAATTGGTTTTGCAGAATGTGTCAGATTGGAAGCATAATCCGGGGAGCCACCCTCAGCAGAATGAGAGTATGAAAGTGAAAGTATTTCCACATCAGAAACCAGAGTAGGTCACTGAGTACAGGACTGATGGGTGAATGGGTCTCGATGTGAACTAAGGGACAGAGAGCAGAATTGCAGATATTGCAGCTCAAAATTGCGTATTTATGTAGTGCTATAGACCAAAGCAGCAGGAGAAGCAGAACAGCATTCAACCACAATCTGTAATATTTTTGCCCATGGATAATCACCTCAGCCTGCCATTACCATCAACCTATGTTTCAGTAATGACTGGGTGAACATGTCAGGGTCAGAACCATGTGAACCTAAACGTGATGCTAACACATTAAAGCTACCAACAGATCTGATCGAAGTTCTGCAGTCCTGCCACATTCAGTCATAAATGGTGATGGACAATTAAACAAGTGACGGGAGGAAATGATTCCATAACTATCCCCATACTGCATAACAGAACTGCTCGGTACACCAGTGTAAAACACAAGGATGTAGTATCTGCACCATTCTCAGCCCAAAGTGTTGAGTCGAAGATCCACGTCACTGTCGTCATGATGCCCACAGAATCACAGATGCCAGCCTTCAACCAATTCAATTTTCTGCCCGTGACATGAAGAAACAGCTGAACACCGTAGATATGACAAAGTCAATGGGCCCTGACACCATTCCTGCAATAGGACTGAAAACGTGTGCTGCATAACAAGCCGTGTCCCTGTTTCATTCCAGCTCCAACCCTGACATCTCCCTGGCAATGTGGAAAATTACTCAGCTATGTCCAGTCCCCATAGAGGAGAATAATTACAATCTGACCAATTACCACCCCTCAGTCCAAACACGATAGTCAGATTGGTGGGAGTTCTTTTTGACAGAGCTGTCAAGCAGCACAGAAATATCCTGCTCAGTGTGGTTTCCGATAGGTCCCCATTTGGAGATGGTGCTGTTGTGGAAATGTCACTGGATTACTAATGCAAACCAGGATAATGCTCTGGCAGCTGGTGGAAGTTAAAAACAAATGATAAAATATTAGGATGCATAATCTGACATCAGTAACAGTGATCTTGAAGCCAATGTCGATTTTAAACACCAATTTCCTTCCCCAATGTACTTTCAGGAAGTGAGTCTCCCGTGCTTTCCTGGTCTGGATAAACGTGGCTGCAGACACACAGACATGTGATAAACTCTTCAATTGTCTCTGAATCGGCCAAGCAAGACACTCTATTGTATCAAACTGCTTCAAGGTCTTAAAGGATAACCCTGGACAGAACTCCCAGCCTCACCGGTATTGGAAAAGGGAACAGGAAACACAGTCCTGTTGTCCCTGCAGAGATCTCCTTCCTAACATCTGAGAGTTTGTGACAACATTTGCAGAGCTTTCCCACAGACTGTACAGAAACATCGGTAAAGGACACATTGAGACTTCCTCATTGTCAGTCATTTCAAACATCTCCACAATGCACTTATCCTAAACAATGAATATATCAGTAAATATGATTAACCTTGGGAAGATATCAAATGGGAAGTGCAGCAGTTCCTTTGGTCCCTCGAGTTTACTACCCAATTCAATATAATGATGTCTGGTCCTTTATTTCCACACCGTACTCCTGCACTCCCACTATCCCTTTACTGTCTCTAAATCCTTATTTATATCCAGTGTCGTGGTTTCCAGGTTCAAGCGCATTCTCCAGGTTCACCAGTCTCTGATTGCAGACATTTACTCTCATCTCAATGCAGAGTGGCCTGCCTGTACCTAATACTGTGACCCCTTGTTTTAGACGCCACAGCCTGGGGAATTATCATCCCTGCTTCCAATCTATCTCACCCTGTTAGAGTGTCATATATCTCACTGAGATCTCCCCCCATTTTCCTAAACCGCATGGAATACAGACCCAGTCGCCCCAAACACTGACCCCACAACAAGACTGTCATCCCAGAGATCAATCTGGTCATTCTTCGCTGCTCTCCCTTAATATCAGGTTTGCCCTTTGTTTGGTACGGAGACCAAAACTGCACACAATACTGCACAATGTTCGAGATGGGGTCTCACCAAGGCCCTGTACAGTTGCAGTAAGACACCCTTGCTCCTGGATTCAAATCCCATTGAAATGAAGGTCAGCACATAATTGATCTTCCTAACTGCTTTCTGTTCCTGCAATATCGCTTTTAGTGACTGGTGCACAGGGAGATCCAGATCCTTTGCAATGTGACAGCTCCCCACCTGATGGGTCTACATACACTGGTCTGTGCGCTAATTCCATTCCCAGTATTGACTTCTGGGTGCAGACCTCACTGTGCTGCAGGGCTGCGCAGAAGGAAACAACAAAAAGGAGCATGCGTCCCTTTGTAGATCAACATGTTTCAAACAATCCCTTTTCAAATGATAGGCTGCCAATCTCTTGTTCCCACCAAAGGGCACACCGTCACCTCTACCTACCTTGCTCTCATCTGCCATGTATTTGCCCATTCACTCCACTTGTCTGTCACCTTGGAGCTTTTTTACACCCTCCTCACCCACTCACAATCCAACATCCTTTAGTTCTGTCGCAGGTTGGGATATATTTTATTTGTTTCCTGCAACCAAATGTTTAATGGATATTGTGAACAGCTGGGGCCTGAGCACCGAGCCTTGTGATACCTCAGCAACCTTCCTCCTTTAAAAGAAATGTTGTTTTTCAATTTATTTATTTCGTGAATCTGGGTATGACTGGTTGAGCCAGCATTTATTGCCTGTCCCTGGTTGCCCCTTGAGAAGGTGGTGGTGAGCTGCCTTGTTGAACGACTGCAGTTCACTGTGGATTCAGTTATGGTAATATCATTGAATGCCAAGGAGCAGTGGTTAGATTGCATTTTAGTGGTGATGGTCACAGTCTGGCATTTGTGTGGCCTGAATATTACTTGCCACTTGTCAGCCTGGATACTCTCCAGATCTTGTCGCATTTGGACATGGACTGCTTCAGTATCTAAGGAGCCACAAATGTTACAGAACATTGTGCAATCATTAGCGAACATCCCCACTTCTGACCTTAAAATGGAGGGAGGTCATTGATGAAGCAGCCCTGAAGATGTTTGGGCGTAGGCCACTGCCCGAGGGACTCCTACAGACTTGTCTTGGAGCTGAGTTGACTAGCCTTTATCAATGATAACCATCTTTCTTCGTGTCAGGTATGATTCTAACCAGCGGGGAGTTTGCCCCTAATACCCATTGAATCAAGTTTTGCTAACACCCCTTGATACCACACTTGGTCGAATGCAGCTTTGTTTTAAAGGGCTGTCACTCTCACCGCACCTCTGTAATTCAGCTCTTTTCTCCATGTTTGAATCAAACTAATGAGATCAGGAGCTGAGTGGCCCTGGTGGAGCCCAAACTGAGCATCATTGACCAGGGTATTGTTGAGGAGGTGCTGCCTGAAAGCACTGACACCTTCCATCACTTTACAGATGGATTGTTAATTGGCCGGATTAGATTTGTTCTGCTTTTTCTGTGTAGGAAATACTTGGGTAATTTTCCACATAATCGGGGAAATGTCGTTGTTGTAACAATATTGGAACAGCTTAGTTAGGGCAGTGACAAGTTCGGCAGTACACGTTTTCAGTAGTATTGCCAGAGTGTTGTCAGGGTATTTACCCTCTGGGGTATCCAGTGTTTCCAACTGAATCTGGACATCACGTGGAGTGAATAAATTGGTTGATGACTGGTAACCGAATTGCTGAGGACCACTGGAGGAGGCTGAGATGGATCATCCACTCAGCACTTCCGACTGAAGGTTGTTGCAAATGCATCAACCTTATCTTTTGCACTGAAGTGCTGGGCTCTTCCATCATTAAGAATGGGGATACTTGTGGAACCTCCTCCTCAAAGGTCTAATTGTCCGTAACTATTCTCAACTAGAAGTGGAAGGTCTGCAGAGCTTGGATCTGAACCGTTGCTTTTGGGATAACTGAGCGCTGTCTATCACTTATTGCTTATGCCAATTGGCACTCGAGTAGTCCTATTTGGTGGCTTCACCAGGCTGACACCTCATTTTCCGGTATGCCTGGTGCTGTTTCTGCTCTCCTGCACACTCCATTGAACCAAGGTTAATTATCTGGCTTGATGGTAATTGTTATGAGGGGGATATGCCAGGTTATGAGGTTGAGCTGGAGTACAATTTTGTTGCTATTGATGACCCACAGCACCTTATGGACACCCAGACTTGAGCTGCTAGATCTGTTCGAAGTCTGTCCTATTTAGCACAGTTGATAGTGCCACCCAAATGATGGAGGTTATTCTCAATGTGAAGGTGTGGCTTTGTCTCCACAATGACTATGCGGTAGTCACTCTCATCGATACTGTCATGGACAGATACTTCTGCAACTGGCAGGTTAGTAAGGATGTGGTCAAGTATGTATTTTCCTCTTGTTGGTTCTTTCACCACCTGCCATAGACCCAGTATAGCAGTTATCTCCTTTAGGACCCGACCAGCTTGATCAGTAATGCTGCTACAGAGTCACTCTCGGTGGTGGACATTAAAAATCCCCCACCAGAGTACATTTTGCGCCCTTGCCAACCTCAGTGCTTCCTACAAGTGTGGGTCAGCATGCAGAAGTACTAATTCATCAGATGAGGGAGGCTGGCACTTGGTAATCAGCAGGTTTCCTTTCCCATATGTAAACTAACGCCATGAGAATTCGTGGGATACGGAGTCACTGTTGAGGATTCCCAGAGCAATTCCCTTGCAACTGTATCACACTATGCCTCCACTTCTGCTGTGTCTGTCCTGCTGATGAGTCAGGGAATATCTGTGGAAGGTGATAGGGTGTCTGGGACATGGTCATGCTGACAGAATCTTACCTTACAGACAATGTCAGGCTGTTGCTTGTCGAGTCTGTTTATTTCTATTCACTGTTTCCTGCCAGCTGTGCCATTCTAGAAACATGGCCATATATTCGCCCCAATCCACTCAGAGTTGATTTTGCAAACTAGGCTTGGGAGCTTTATCAAATTTTTTTCTGAAAATCCACATGTTTGACATCCATTGCTTCTCTTTCATTTGTCTCCCAGTCTGTTTCTCAAGCACATTCGTAAATCCATGTTAGTGTTGTCTATGACCGTTACTTTCAGTCCCAATAATTTCTCCTAAGCCATTTACTTACTATGTTCTAAGTTCGAAGTACAATATCCATTTTCCACACCAGACCTAGTTTACCTAATATTGTTAGAATGTTCTGTGAAGACAGAACTGAAGTAGCGGCTTCATAGTTCTCCCATTTTCCTGTTATCCATTCTCCATTCTCTGGTTTCAGATTGTTCTGGTTTCACTTGTTTTCTCATACTTTTCACATTGACATAATTTGACAACCTATTACAGTTCGCTCTTATTACCCTTGTGAATATACGCTTCAGAAACCCATCAATCCTGCCTTAGGCTGCTCAATAATTGACCTTGCACAGCCATACACTCACAGGAGCATAGATTCTGCACTACCAGAAACACAGCACGATCTACACCAGGCCCATAGCCGGGAAAGTTATGACATTTCCACGTGTTCGTCAAGGCACTTTTTAATGGTTCTGAGGATACTCGTGACAATTCCCCTCTTAGGAAGTAAATTCCTGACACCAACATCCTCTGGGTGAAAGAAATACGATCTTTAAATCCTCACTAAACCTCAAAGGCCTTGCTGCAAAACTATTTCAGCGACCTCCTCAAACTAATTCACATTCAGTAGGTGTGACGATCCTCTGATAAAGTCATGATGATTATCCCCAATTGACCCTTGCCACTCTGATTGGAGTTCAATTTTCTCCTTCCCTATTTTCTGCAGTAGTTTTCCTAACAGTGATGTAACACTTGCTTGTCTATAGTTCCTGGTCTATCTCTACCATCCTTACTGTAAAGTGGAATCGCATTAGCTGTTCTCCAGTACTCTGGCACCTCCCCAATGGTCGTAATTTATTTATTTTTTTCAGTCAGGGTCTTTCCTCCCTTGTCTCCAATCGCCGCCTATGATACAATTCATTCAAACCTGGCAATCAGTCAATTTTATGCCAGGCAAAGCCTCAAATCCCTGCTCGCATTTACATCAGTCTGTTCAAGAGCTTCCCCGTCCATCTTCTCGAATTCTGTACCTGGCCCCTCCTTCTCCCAAGTAAAACAGATGTGAAGCTCTCATGTCACAATCTCTCAATGTTCTCCAGCTTCAAACACAGATTGCCCGGTTGGCTTCTAATGGACACTAACTGTTCGCTGATTATTCTGTTCTATTTGTCCATGTAGAATATTATGGGATTCTCCCTAATCTCGCCTGCTTGCACTTCTCCATGTCCCTCTCTTATTCAGTACCCTCTATGTTTCTAAGTTTCTCAGATTCACTACGATCACCTCTCATTATTTGAAACCCGAGATCACAGGCTGAGTTTCCCCATCAGACAATCTTGCCATTTTATGGATTAATCTGGAGTTCGCCTTTTGCAGTTACTCTGTACTCAGTAAATTCTTTCTTAGATGGGGACTCCAAAACAGTGCATAATACTCCAACTTTAGTCCCACCAACACTGGATGCAACTGGTGCACGACATCATCTATATTTCAATGACATTCACATGAATGTAAGCCTAATTTTAACTGTCCCATTTGCGTATGTTCTTCCCAATACCTTCCGCTTTAAATTTTCTTATGATATTAGTGCGTGAGTTCTTAAAACAGTCCTCCTGAATATCCAACTCTACGTTATCCATTGGCTCCTCATTGCCGATGTCTACAAGAATCGTCTTCAAACCATTCCCAAAAATTGTTTGCTATTTATGGTTTTCCTTTCATCGATGCGTTATCATAATCCCCAGTTTTCCCATTACCTTCTATATATCTAGTAGCATTTTCTTTGTAATCGAGTCCACCAGACACTCGACTGCGGATGACAAGTTACTGGTCTGTAGTTCACCATTCTCCATCTTCATCCCTACTTAAACTGGCGGATAATATTTATAACTGTCCCTTATTCCGATTGGCTACCTGCCTTTCGGGAATATATCGCAAAATAATGTGAAAAACCGTAATGCAACCAATATGACTATTGCTGCTTCCACTGAAATTTTTTGTATGAAGGAAATCTGGTCTGTCAGATTTATCGCCACTAAATCCAGCTGTCTGATCAATTATATACCTCATCACAGATATGAATGATCTTCGACTTTACTCACACAAGTCCCATGGTCACTTGGTATTTTTGGGAGAATTTCTGGATATTCTACCATGAAGACAGGCATAAATAAACTCTTTCTTTTCCTTGTAATGTCTCTGTTCTCTACAATAAATTATTCTGTCTGCAAACTCATTGTTCCACATTTGACCTTGTTTTTATTGTTGTTTCATACACCGATAGAAGCCTTTTAGCAGTTTTTACGTTGGTTTTTGTTTGCATGCTTTTTCTCTTTTTGTTTTTTTCTCTGTTTCTTTGTCCTCCTTTGCTGGGTCCGACATTACTCTGAATCCACTGGCTTACAACAATACTTGGCATTTTTCTAAGCTGCTTCCTTTGATCTAATAAGTAAAGTGGGGGGGGGGGGGGGGGGGGTGAAAGTGATAGGTCGGAGAGGAGGTGGTGTCGAGTTGGAAGATTAGACTTGGATAAGGTGGGAGGAGGGGAAATGTGGATACTGGTGAAATCCACATTGATCCTCTTTGGTTGGAGGGTCATATGGCGGACTATGAGGCGTACTTCCTTCATGCGTCAGGTGGTGAGGGTTTGGCGATGGAGGAGGCCCAGGACCTGCATGTACTTGGTGGTTTGGTAGGGGGATTTAACGTGTTCAGCCACAAGGTGGTGAAGTTGGTCAGTGTGGCTGTACCAGAGATGGTCTCTGAAACGATCCACAAGTTGATGTCCTGTCTCGCTGATGTTGAGGAGACAACATCGGGTTGAATGGATGAAGTAGATGAGGCGTTCTGTCTCCCTTCATCCCCTATCACTTTCAACCCCTCCTTCATCTACCTGTCACATTCCTAGCTACGTCCCCCCACTACACCCCCCATCCATTTATCTCTCAGCCCCCTTGGATCACAAGCCTCATTCATGATGAAAGGCTTCAGCCCAAAACATCGATTCTCATGCGACTAACATGCTGGCTGACCGGCTATGCTTTTCCAGCACCACATTCTTCGTCTCTGATCTCCAACATCTACAGTCCCTACTTTCTCCACACACTTTCATGGCTTGCATGACTCAGATTCATAACCGTTACTTCAAATACAACAAAAACTGTCGTGTAATCAAACAGCATAAAAGAAAACCTATTCAGGCAGCACCGTGGCTCATTGTCGAGCACTGCTGCCCTCACAACAACAGGGACCCCTGTTTGATTCCAGCCACGGGCGACTGTCTATGTGGAGTTTACACATTCTCCCCGCGTCTTAGTGGGTTTCCTCCGAGTGCTCCAGTTTCCTCCCACAGTCCAAAGATCTGCAGGCCAGGTGAATTGGCCATATTAAACTGCCCATAACGGTAGGTGCATTAATCAGAGGGAAACGGATCTGGGTGGGTAACTCTTTGGTGGGTTGATATGGACTTTCTAGTCCGGAAGGCCTGCTTCCATGCTGTGGGAATCGAATCTCAAATAAAAAGTTGCGGTCACTGTTCCCAAAAGGTCCTTTACAGCAAAGTTTTCAATTAGCTCTTCTGACCATCCAACATGAATTCCTAAATACTGATATACGGTTACAAGAGGCCACACAGTGACTGGAGATTTTAATGTTGGAATAACAGGAGGCCATTCAGTCCCACTGAGCCTACTGCAAGTGAATTGGAAAGGTTATAAACTATCTGAGCCTTTTTACATGAGAAAGGAGGAGGTAATTCAGACACGTGTCTGTGGCAAGGGAACATAAGACCAATCACTCCCTCGGGCCCATCTCAGGGATGCATGAGGAGACCGTTCAGTATCTCCAGCCTATGATGCAGGATTATGAGTAGGCCCATTGGCCCATCGAGCTGTTACACAGCAACAGGAAGGTTCCATAATCCCCATCTCTCTAACAAATCAATAGAAGGAGATCATTTTGTCCTTGGAGACGACAACATCGGATCACCAGAAAGACGTCAGCCCATCGATTTGGTACACCAGCAGGATGGTGAGTCCATTCAGCCACATATGCCTCTTACACAGCAACTGGAGCAGATCTCTTAAAAACATGTGCCGGTTAAACAGGAATTAAAAGAAAACGTAAAGGTTTTTGAAAGGGAAGAATTTATAATAATGGTATACATTAGGAACTAAGGTGTAACAATAAACTATTGTAATTTAAGGCAAATTGTTCGAGTCCATTGTTCAGAACATTTGCAATGTTAAATCACAATCCATCAGAGTCAACATGGTTTTACGAAGGCTATATATCGCTTGAATTGTTTGCTTGAGTTACTTAAAGATGTCACAAACAAGGTGGATTGTGGGAATCCTGAAGATGGAATATATCTGGTCTTCCAGAAGGCATTGGATATGTAGGATCTCCAAAGAGTAAGTGGTAAGATCAGACAACATGGGTTTAGGAGTAATTTATTAACTTGGATGGAGGATTAGTGAACCAACAAAATGCAGCCAGATGGAATAAATGTGTCATCTTCTTCTGGCAAATGTACCGTGTGGGGTGCCACAGATTTCAGTTCTCATGCCTCAATTTTTTTTCATCAATATTATTACTCAGTTGACGGGATAGAAAATACTATAACCAATTTTTCAGAAGACACGAACATCGGTGGGAAATTAATTCGAATGAAATTGTAAGAGGTTTAAAAATGAATATGGATAGGTTCGGTGAATGGGCTAACATTTGGCAGTGAAAATTAAAGTGGATAACTATGAGATTATTCAATTTGGCCAGCGAAATAGAAAAGCAAATTATTATCCAAATGGAGAGAAACTTCAAACAGCTCAGGTGCAGAGGGGTCTCTGTGTTCACGTGCATTTCACAGAAAACCTGCATGCAGTTGACAGCAAGTAATGGGAAAGGTGAGAGTAGGTTCAGATTTACTTGTAAAGAGATAGAGTAGAAAGGTCGTGAGTGTTGCTGTAGCCATGGAGTACAGTTTGGTTGCCCTGACTTGCGGAGGGATGCATTTGCATTGGAGCTAATTCAGAAGAGGTTCATTAGATTGATTCCAGAGATGAGGGTTGTGTCTTATGAAGAGATATTGAGCATTTCAGGTCTATAGTCTCAAGTTTATTATAATGAAAGGAGATGTCACTGAGGTTTGTAAAATGCTAAATGTAATTGACAGTGTTGATGTGGAGTAGATATTTGATGATGTGCAGCAATCTACAGCAAGAGACCAGAGTTTCAGGATGGAGATCGTCAGGAAAGTGGAAGAGAGACCACGATGACATCAGCCATGATTATATTCAGTGGTGGAGCAGGCTGGAGCGGCTGGATTACTGACTGATGTTCATTGTTCTTATTTAGCACTTCGAATATGTTACACAGGAATGGGGAAGGACTGGTTATCAAACAGGAAGCAGGCACTCCGGATATATCAGTTTGACAAAACGTCACCAGTGGATTCACACAATGACCAGTGCTTGATCCTCAACTATTTGCAATCTATATCAATGATCAGGAGTATGGAACAGATGTACTCTAATTACGTTTGGTGATGACTCTGTGATAAGCAAGCCATTAAATTATCAAGCGAGGCAGTGGAATATAACATGATATAACCTGTCATTTTATTTACAGGAAGAATGGAAGGGAGTATGTTACTGAAATGGAGTGCGACGACAGGGCTTAGTAATACTGTGTACTGGGGAGTTCACTCAGAGAAAAACATGGGAGGTTTTGCTCCATCTCTCTGATGGTCTGCTCCATGACATTCCCAGAGGGCCAGTTGCTCTCAGTACATACCGGATATTTTTATATTGTTTGTTGGCAATGGACAGTGTTTTGAAACGTGTAGCAAGGGAACGGCCTTTAAGATACATTCATTTCTTTCTACATGGAGATCGATGATGAAGGGATGGTCTGACTGCTTCTGAATGAAGAAGCTGTAGCTGCTGCCAGGACAGTGGGTATTCACAACATTATGTACTGTGCATGGGCGCACTATAACATTAATGGAGTGAGATTTCCTGCAGTTCCCCGCCATTTCCTCAATGACATGGGGACCCGCAGAGCCATGTACATCATTGGGAAAATTACTGGGAAAACAAGGATACACTTGGCAGATCCCTGCTGAGGGAGAAAACATTGCATTCACCTCATCCACCATATATATCCTCCGTCTCTGAATGGTGACATTGATGTTGACATACTGGGAAATGATGGATAAGTCACCAGTTCTGCCTGGAATGTTCCGGATCATAGAAGTCACAACTACTCCTTTGAAAAAAAAACAATCAATATGCAAAGGTGACTTCATTTTAAACTCCGTTTTCTTACTGTTTCAGTTGACTACAATACATATATATTGTATTGATACTAAGCATGCAAACATTCACAACTCCCTTTTATTTCAGTCAGTTTACTCCGGCCACAGAACGCCTCTGTCTTTCTTCATCCAAGTCTCGATAACTTGGCAGCAAGTACAGCTTCTCGTCCAGTCACTTGTATAACTTGCAAATTGAATGGCAACAATAATAACCTCTATCGGAATAGACCAGGTGTTGTCTCCCTAAATTTCTCCAAAAACGTTTAGGAGTTATGATTGTATGTAGATTTGTCTCGGGCGCGTTATTTACAAATTAAGTGCTGAAATGTTGTTACGCCAACACCACCCTCAAGGCCTCCATCCCAATTGTGAAATATTTCTGTTGATGGTTTCACCGGACACTCCAACCACACATTACATAGTGGAGCAAACCTCATCTCTCCAATAGTCCTTCTCAATGACATGTCTCCCCATGTCTCAGCTTACAAGATTTACATGCTTCTGTACCTCTCAATGCTGAAACCCCTTTACCTGCTACTCCCGGCCTATGCCAGTAAACCTTACTCTCACAGGTATATATTTTAAGATCTCGAAAATTCTTCTCCATCCCTCACAGAAGCCAAACTTTGATTTATGGGCTAACTGATAATCATCAGCCATTTCAGCTTCTAAGCTTGCCATTTTAACTCTCTGCTCTTCTACACGAGTTCTCACGACTGCAGAAAGTGATTTTTTGATTTCCTCCCAAGTAAGAATCTCTCTAAGAGTGTCATTGGTTGCTTTGTTTTTAATACACTTATCCACCTTTCAAAGTTACTTTGTTTGATTCTTTCAAACTCAATTTACATTTAACCAGGAACGCTTTATTTAGATTCATAAAATGCTGTCATCAGGCTTCTGGCTCATATGCACTTCAGATGGCTTTCTTCACCCCCTCATACTTGCCAGATACCTCCTCCGATAGGGTTGCAAATACCTCACTCCTTATACCTGCCAGCTTTGTTTGGATCAACTAAATCCACATGGTCACTGGCCACTGCATCTGTTTAGCCACTTTCTCAAATGAAATCAAAAAGACGTCTGCATCCTTCTTATCAAAGTTAGACAAGGCCTGGATGTACTTAAACAGATACACATCAAGCCTTTGGTACCATAGAGTTGCTCATCCTCACACTCCTCCTCATCCAGCCCACCATCTACCTTCATCTCCACCCTGCTAAGTCGACTTTCCTCTCAAATTGCTCAGTTTTGAAGTTGAAACTCGCTCTCTTCCTGTTTTTCTTCTTTCTTTTTCTGTCTTTCTTCTTCCTCTCTTCTTTTAATTCTACTTAAAATCATATTTCAAACTGTCTCAATTTCTTTTTGTGTTCAAGCTGCCTCATCTGCAATTGAATTCCAACCATTTCCAAAGATTCCGATGGTGTTTCCACCAAAATTTAAATGCCAAGCTATAGCTGTAATTATCTCATTTTCTCACAGACAAACATAAACCAAAATCCAGCTAGTCTGCCAATTCTAAAAACTTTGCTTTGCTCACCTTTTGTAAAATCTCCAACTTCACTTCTTCCACACCCAGAGAACTCTTAGAAACAGAAAGAACCATTACTTCACAAAGCACTGTTCAAACCAACCGAATTTAATGCGTGGAACGAAAGACACTAACAACTACCAAACACTGCCTTTGAGCCCAAAAATCTCCCTGTGCACATACTCCCCCACCCCACGTGGCTTTCCTCTGGGTGCTCAGTTTTTCTCCCACAGCCCAAAGCTATGCAGGTTAGGTGAATTGCCCATGGTAAATTGTCCATACTGTTCAGGGATGTGTAGGTTAGGTGCATTAGTCAGCAGTAAATATGGAATAAGAGGATAGGGGAATGGGTCTTGGTGGGTTACTCTTCGGTGGATTGGTGTGGACTTGTTGGGCCAAATAGCCTGTTTCCACACTGTCGGGATTCTGAACCTGAACCCCATTTGGAATTATAGAATTCGAAACGGATAAGAGTCCCCACGTACATACATACACAAAGAAGAGGAATGTAGAATAACTTAACTACTGGAAATCTTAATAGAATAATAGACGTAGTACCTTCCACTAATGAAATATTCCAATGTACGATCATCCCATAAAATCGTCCCTTAGCAAAAAGACACACCCAAGGCCAATCAGTCGTGCATGCAGTTCTCCAATCCAGGAGGAAACAGCATCAAGACAGATTTCAGAGCGAATAGCAGCTTGGGATCATTTACTGGAGCATCCAACCCTGCTCCCACCCCAGGAACCTGGTGGTTGTTACAGCTCAGAAAAACTGGAAAGCCTGGTCTGTGCGAACTGACCATTGTTATCACGATAAATTAAAAAAAAACCTAAACGTCTCCTATGTTATTTACTTCAGCCGTTTGCAGTAGGCAGTTCAGCCTTTAAGATCTCTCTTTAAAGAAAAGGAGCAAGTAACCTTTTTTTTAAAGTGACACCATTGTCAGAGATGTTAGGTACCTGGCCCTTTACAATAATACTCAAGGGGCTTCCTTGTGTTACTGTCCACACGGTGAGCTCAAAGGGACAAACACAGAAGTCAGGCGTTCAGTGGACAGGCACAAATCAAGCTTCAAAGAAGTGAGTCAAAGCTGCTGAAACCCCTATCCAACATGGAATGCCACATAGGACACGCCGGGAATTGAACAACAGCCCGACACACACTCCCCTGAACATGGAACACCACATGAATCACACCGGGAAGTGAACAACAGACTGACACATACCCCCACCCCCGACATGGAGCACCACATGGACCACACAGGGAAGTGAACAACAGCCCAACACACATCATTTCACTGTTTCTGAGCTTCACAATGCCAGCACTCGATACACTCGGGAACCAACAACAAGGCCAGGGAAAGATACAGAGGGATAGAAAGATTCACATTAAAGACGGAAACAACAGACAGTTAATTAACTGAGAACGTGTTGTGGAAATATATAGAAAAAGACTGGGTAGTGGGACTAACTGTAGGATTGAACGCTTAGAGAGCAAATGTACAAGCATGCGAACATTAAATAAGGGTATTTTCAGATCAGCTGAAATGGTTTGTTTCATCAAATTCTGAATCGGCTCCACAGAACACTTCAAGTAGCATAAACTGGGACAAGATGTCAGACCAACATGGAGAGTTATGAATAATATGCTAGTGCATTGCTCAGTAACCTGGATTATCTGCCCAGCATGAGGTGTGTGTGTGTGGTGGGGGTGGGGGTATGTGCATTTGGGTGGTTGAGTGTGAAAATCATTGCTTGAGAGAAAATGCACTTGAAGGAAACCAGGATAACTGACAGGGATTTGGATAATCGACACAGAGAGATTGAGGGAAGTTTCATGGACAGATGAGTTAAAGTGCTCAAGAATATTAAAATAATGGCATTGCCAGAAACAATAGCGATATAGATCAGCGTGCACAGGAATGTCAGACGGATGGGATTTTGGCCTGAGGTCGAATCAGATTTGTTTCTTCAGGTTTCAACCCGAGAGTGACAGCAGCAAATTGTTGTCATAATTAAGTCTGTATTTCACAGCTCAAGGTTCAAACAGCAGATGGGTTAAGCCAGTGAAGTACATTCTGGAGCAGTGAGTAGATAACGTGAATAATGGTCAGGGCATGGTGTCAGGAATCAGCTCATGGCCAAAGCGATCATTAAAGTTGTGATTTGTCTGTTTCAAACGATGCCTGTATGTTTCATCTCCCACCGCACCCCCACATTCCCCCACCCTAAGCCACTCACCATCCTGATTTGGAAATATTCTGCTGTTCCTTCACAGTCGTTGGGTCAAAATCCTGGTATTTCCTCCCTATTGGCATTGTGGGTCAACCAACAGCAAGTGGATGCAGCGATTCAAGAAGGCAGCTCACCCTCACCATCTCAAGGACAAATAGAGATGGTCTATCAATGCTGGCCAGCCAGAAACACGCAAGTCCCACAAATGAATGAAAACAAAATATATTAGCCAGGGATGGGATGGAGTCCCAGGAAGGAAATGGAGTTTATAAACAAAGTAGATGACAATGACTTCCACGCCCCGAACATTTAAATAACAAGGGCAGAGAGACAATGGTTCACAGCTGCAACAGAATAGGTCAACATAGAGACTCATGAGCAATACTGTCAGAAGCAAGGAGGAAGACAGGCATTGAGCTGGATTCAAATATCACCAGGAACACTACTGGTGGGAAGAAGTGTAGAGTTTATGAAAGAACAGAAATGCAGTCATAAATGGTTTATAGAAAAAATATCTGGACAGTGAGACTTATCAGGGACACCAACGATAGACAGGAGAGGATAATAAATATATTGAACAATGCAAAGAGCACAATAGGTCCACCATGATAATGACAACCAATGATATGTAGAAAGATACCAAACAGAATTGGAAAGCACAGCCCTTCAGGCAGCATCCGAAGAACAGAAGAACCCACATTTCATGTGTCAGCCCTTCTTCAGGAGGCTTGTCGCCCAAAGGTGCTGAGAGATAAATGGGGAGGGGATGGGAATGGAGGAAGGTAGCTGAGAATGTCATAGGTAGATAAAGTTGCGGGTGGAAGTGATATGTCGGAAAGGAGGATGGAGCAGAAAGGTGCGAAGGAAGATGAGCAGATAGGACAGGTCATGGGGCGATGCTGAGTTGGAAGGTTAACGTGTGGGAAACGAAAATGAGGAAACTAGTGCAATCCACATTGATCCCGTGTGGTTGCAGGGTCCCAAGGTAGAAGATGAGTCTTTCTCCCTCCAAGCATCAGGTGGTTAGGGGGTGGTGGTGGAGGAGGCCCAGGACCTTGGAGGAGTGGGAGGGTGTGCTGAAATGTTCGTCCATGGGGCAGTGGGGCTGGTTGGTGCGGGTTTCCTGGAGATGTTCTCTGAAGTGTGCCACAAGTTAGCACTTGTGGCCCAATGTGGACGGGACAACATCGGGTGCAACGGATACAGTAGGTGGTGTGTCTGGAAGTGCAGGTAAAACTCCGATGGATGTGGAAGTACCCTTTGATACCTTGTGCAGAGATGAGGGCGGGGTTGAGAACGCAGGTTTTGCAATTCCTGCGGTGGCAGGGGAAGGAGCTGCGAGGGGAGCGTGCTTTGGTGGTCGGTATTGACCTGATGAGGTAGTCACGGAGGGAATTGTCTTTATTGAATGAGAATAGGGGTGGGGAGGGAAATATATCCCTGCTGGTGGGGTCTATTTGTAGGTGGCGCAAATGAGGGAGGAAATGCATTGTACCTGGAGGTTTGGTGGGGTGGAAGGTGATGAACAGGGATATTATTTTCCTGTTGCATTTGGAGGGGTGGGATTCGAAGGCAGAGGTGTGCGAAGAGGATAAGATACGCTGCAGGGCATCATCGACCATGTGGAAGGGGAAAGTGCGTTTTTTGAAGAAGGAGGCCATCTGAGATATACACTGGGATCAGAGTGTGGTGCTGGAAAAACAGGCAAGATCAGACAGCATCCGAGGAGCTGGAAAATCAATGTTTTGAGCAAAAGCCCTTCAAAAGGAATTGGGCTTTTGCCCAAACATTGACTTTCCTGCTCATCGGATGCTGCCTGACATGCTGTGCTTTTCCAGATCACACTCAGGACTCTAATCTAAAGCATCAGCAGTACTCACTTCCACCTACACCGAGATTCAGCCACTTCCGTAATACTGCCTTGAATTCTGTTCTCCCTGCTATAGAAAAGATGTGGTTTAACTTGAAAGTGCGCAGTAAAAATTTACAAGTATGTTGCTGATGTTGTGGGCGCGGGTGACGTTGACCTACACAGAGAGTATGAATGGGTTGGGGTTATATTCCCTGGAGCGTTGAGTCTGAGGAATGACCTTACTGAGGTTTATAGCGTTGAATCACGATGCTCCAAAATGAGCAACGTCAAAGACCAGGGAAATAGACAGGACAGTTATTCACATTATAACTAGACAATTACTCATGGGACAAGTTGCCGAAATATGCAAGTAGACTGAAGAATGGGACTGGCCGGAGGATTCAGAATTTGGAGGGTCCTATCACAAGAATGAGAACAAAAATAAAGGCATTGCCATATCGACTGAAATGATTAGTTATATCACATTCTCAATCCACCTCAAAGAACCAGCCCTGACACCATAAATCCGGAGGAGATATCTGTTCAGCATGAAGCACTGTGTAGACCAGGCTCGTGTACTGCTGAACATAACCCTGCAATCGTTCCAGTGTGGAATACTGGGCAGACCACAGCTGTGCAATAATCTATAAACCCAGATCAGATATGTTTTCAGCATGGAGCACTGTGCAGACCTGGCTGATGTACTGTACAATAAAAGCCACAATCCAGCCAGAGTGGAAAGGTATGCAGACCACAGCAGTGCATTGATCTATAAACCCAGATAAGATGTGTGACCATGGTGTGGAACTGTGTCCACCACCACAATATATTGCTTAGTAACACTGTTTTAGATCACTGGCCAGCGTGAGAAAACTTGCAGCCCATGCTGGGAGTGACACAATGTGCAGCTCCCATCCATTTACAGCTCCATATCTACACTGTGCGATGATAATGGGTGCTGCGGGCGTGAACATGACTGCCAGAGAGCGATCGCCTGTGAATCAGTTTAAATACCCACAAATGAAAGGAGTTTGGGGTACAGATAAAGAGGGCGAAATTGAGAGGCAATGCGATGAATGGATTTGTTCCCAGGTTCCAGAATGTTGAATGTAAACTTTTCAACAGTATTCTGCAACATAAACCAGTGTTTCCAGGAATGATAGGTGAACGGGATATTGGTGTGAGGTCAGATGATGGAAAGTATTGGATGAGTATTTGTTCTGCAGCTTTGTAACTTGGAGAAGGGTCAGTACAGACTTCGATTGATTGGGGTGAATCTAACAATAACTTCACTCAGTGGCATTTTCATTGAGTGTGACAGAGGGATTGCCTGCACGAGGTCGTGTTAGATTCCTGGTGTTATCTTATTGAACTCACCTCATTAACTACCCACACACCCACCCCATGGTATCCCTCTCATTCAATGCCACGCTGTTTCTCCCACCCATTATGGCTGGAGTTACTCACCATTGCCCGGATGACACTGGATAATACGTGATCCCAGGCACTGGGGCCATGTTTAAAAGGCCAATGGGCACAAGTTCAGCTTTCTCGGTTCAGAGCTGTCCTCACAATTTACCCCGACAATGGCAGGTGAGGGGCAAATATACGACGGTTTGTCGACAAGGGCAAGGAGGTCCTGGTGGATGGTCTAGTACAGAGGAAGACCATTCTTTTCCCAGATGGGGCCACACCACCAGGCCCACTGAACATGGTCTGAGCTCACCATCCCTCTCAGTGCAGTATCTGCAGTCTGAAGAAATGCCCAGCAATACAGGATAAGCATCAATAACCTTACCCGCTCTGCCAGGATAAGGGTCACTGTATTTTCTCTGTTCCCTAACAGACACTGTATATCTGTTATAGCGCCAACTCCCGAACAAGGCTCATGCTCCATCATTCTCACTGCATTGCGCTCTCTGCTCCCCGTCTCTCTCTCTCTCTCTCTCTCTCCCTCCACTACACCCCTTACACTAACAGCATTGCATAGACACATTACTGTGGACTGACTCCCTCTCGATACCTCACCATGTCCACCCTCCCCACCTATGCCAGCACTAACACCCACTCCCACCCTCACTCCCTTCCTCCCATTCCAGTAGAAACAATCTGGAATAGGACAGAAAGTTCCAAGCCGGGTGGTGGAGTGCCGGATATCTGTTCCCTCACCCCTCATCACACGGTCATGTGGGGAGGATCCTGTTACGAGCCGGAGAGGACCGGGACACCTCGTGTGGAGATTCTGAAACATCCACGTCCCACCAACCGAGTAAGGAGGAATGCTCAGTGAAGGGCAATTCTCACTTTAAACCCACTGGCAGTTCCATTTCCCCCCGGCACAACTTAGAAGTGTGGCCCTGATGCCATCTCGCTTTTGTGCCGAGCTGGTACAAATGGAATCCCCACGGTCTCGTAGGGCAGGAGGATGGGCTCACAACATATCGTCACCACCACCTCCCAGGAAGGGAGCACGGAGGCTCCCTAAACTTCCTCCTGTAACTAATAGATACTGAAACTAATCTGTGAGAGTTACTGCTGTCTCCACTTGTCCTGACATCTTCAATAATCTGCGCTCATATACACCCAGGGCCTTCTGTTCCTGCACCCCTTTCATAACCGTACAGTCTGTTTTATGTTGCATTTCAATGTTCTTCCTACCGAAGTGCACCACCTCACACTGATCCGCATTGATCTTCATCTTCCATAAACCTGAATACTACACGAACACGTGACTGTCCTGTTAGAGTTCCACACTATCCATCACAAACTTTATAATTCGTCCAGGTTTGGTGTCTGCAAACACTGAAATTGTCCTACAGTCACACGCCACATGGAAATACCGACTCACTCACTATTGTGAGCAAGTGTAATACTAACACACTCCCTGAGGACAGAATTAAATACTGACACACAGCAGACAGTGTAAGTGAAATATTGACAGGAAAAACATGGAGGAAGAGAAATACTGACTGACACTCTATGTCTGTTTTAATTTCCGCATATTAGTGAGTGTCGCTGTGTCTCTGTATTAGTGTTTGTGTGTATCTGTGTGTATCCGTGTGGGGAGAGTCTGGCAGCCTCTATGGTGTTTAAAGTGATGTAATATCCCCCTGACATGAGTTCTGAGGAAGGGTCACTCTACCTGAAACGTTAACTTTCATTTCTGTCCACAGATGCTGACAGGCTTGCTGAGTTTTCTGTTGTTGTTAGTCTCTGGTGGCCTCCCCACACCACTTTACAGGTGCGAGTGGAGGGTGAAAATCATCAGGGATTCTGTTTACGAGGGACAGAGGGAGGGCAGCAGCTTACAGCATGATCGACACACACAGACACACACACACACACAGAAACAGACACATAACATGCACAGAGTGATAGATACACACAGTGGGCACACAGAGATATATATAAACACACACAAATAGGCAAGCGCGGACAGAAATATGCAGATACATGCTTGGACATACAAACACACATGGAGTCATAGAGTTACAATGAGTGTTTGGACACAGACCTATCGGCTCATACAGTCCATGCTGTAATCTCAAACTAAACCAGTCCCAGCTGCATGTGCTTGAACCATATTTTCCCAAACTTTCGCTTGTACTTAATCAAATGTCTTTTAAGTGTTGTAAATTCACCCACATCCATCAATTCTCAGGACGTTCATTCCATACACGAACCAAATGATATGTAATCAAAATGCACATCATTATTCCTGATCAGGTATACATGAGAACTCTGTGGGGAGCTCGGGACGTGTTTGCTGGGAATCTTAATGACATGCTCTTATCATCAATAGCCAAAGCTGAGGTGCTGGAAGACATGAGGCTGATTAACGTGGTGCCATCATTAAACAAAGTGGAAAGGAAAAGCCAGAGAACTATAGACCAGTGAGCCTGACATCGGTGGTGGGCAAGTTATTGGAGAGAATCCTGAGGGATAGGATGTACGTGCATTTGGAAAGGCAAGGACTGATTAGGGATAGTCAACATGGCTTTGTGCATGCCAAATCATGCCTCACAAACATGATTATTTTTGTTTGAAGAAGTAATGAAAATTATTGATGAGGGCGGAGCAGTGCACGTGATCTATATGGACTTCAGAAAGGAATTCGACAAAGTTCGTCATGGTAGACTGGTTAGCAAAGTTAGAGCTCATGGAATACAAGGAGAACTAGTCATTTGGATGCAGAACTGGCTCAAAGGTAGAAGACAGAGGGTGTCGGTGGTAGGGTGCTTTTCATACTGGTGGCCTGTGACCAGTGGAGTGTCACAAAGTTCAGTCCTGGGTCCACTGCTGTTTATCATTTACATAAATGATTTGGATATGATTTGGATAGGAGGCATGATTAGTACGTTTATAGATGAAACCAACGTTGGAGGTGCAGTGGACAGAGAAAAAAGGTTACCCAATGTATAACGGGATCTTAATCAGATGGAGCAATGGGTTGTAGAGTGGCAGATGGAGTTTAATTGAGGTAAATGAGAAGTACTGCATTTTGGAAAGGAAAATTAAGGCTTGGCTTAAACATTTAAAGTTAAGTTCCTGGGGAGTGTTGCTCAACAAAGAGATCTTGGGCTGCAGGTTCATAGTATTTTGAAAGTGGAATTGCAGGTATATAGGTTAATGAAGAAGGTGTTTGGTATGCTTGCCGCTGTTGGTCAGTGCATTCAATATAAGAGTTGGCAGGCCATATTCCGGCTGTACAGAACATTGGTTAGGCCACTTTTGAATACTTCGTGCAATTACGGTTTTGATCATAGAGGAAGGATGGGCGAAACCTGAAAGGATTCAGAAAAGATTTGCAAAGATACTGCCAGGGTTGCGGGTTCTGAGATTTATGGAGAGGCTGGGTCGGCCGGGGTTATTTTCCCTGGAGCACCAGCGGTTGATAGGTGATCTTAGAAGTTCCAAAGTCATAAGTGGAATTGATAGCATGAATAGCCAAGGTCTTTTCCCCAATGTACTACGTTCCAAAGCGAGAGGGTATAGGTTGAAGGTGAGAAGGGAAAGACTTAAAACGGATCTAAGAGGCAATGATTTCAAAGAGAGGGCACTGTATATGTAACGAGCTGCCAGAGGACGTTGTGGAGGCTGGTACAATTACAACATGTAAAAGGCATCTGCATGAACACATGAATAGGAAGCGTTTAGGGGATATGGGCCAAATGCTAGAAATGGAACTACATTAATTAAGAACATCTTGTCGGCAGGGACGAGTTGAATAGAAAGGTATATATCCATGCTGGACAGCTCTATGACACTATCTCTTCTGTAAAACGTTCTCCTGTCATCTTAAAATTACCCCCAGTCTTGAAATCCACCACCCTAAGGAAAGGACACCTGCCATTCAACGTTATCTATACCCCTCATTGTTTTATAAACCTCTATAAGGTTGATAAGGTCTCAACCTTCTACGCTGCAGTGGAAAAGGTCCCAGTCTATCGAGGCTGTCCTTATAACTTAAGCCTTCCATTCCCAGCAGTATCCTGGTAAATCTTTTCTGAACCATCTCCAGTTTAATAATATCCTCAATGTGACTGGGTGACCAGAACTGCACACAGTACTCCAGGAGAGACCTCACGAATGTCCAGCACAACCAGAAGATAATGTTCCACCTCCTGTACTCCAAGGTCTGAGCAATGAAGGCCAGCAAGCCAAACACCATCATACCCACCCTGCCTACACATGATGAAAACTTCAAAGAAATATACCAAAACCCCGAGATCTCTTTGCTCTACAACGCCGCCAATGGCCTGACATTAAATTGTATATGTCCTCCCGTTGTTTGTTTTACCAAATTGTGATACCTTGTATTTATCGAAACTAAACTCCATCTGCCACTCCTCAGCCCATTGCGTGATAGTACTGGGGAAGAAAGGCTTGAAAATAGTCCGCTGCCTTGGATGATTTTGTGGTTTTAAAAAGAGGACAGTCACACATTACAGGCGGGAAAGATTGATTGGTGTTTTTGATCCAGAAAGTATGCTCTTTCTTCATCTCTGGTGTTTGGTGATCAGTAGCTATTCCAGATCGTTTATAGTGCAGAGTGTTTCTGCAGGATGTCATTCCCTCATATTGCAGATGTAAGATAATAGCTAATTAAGGTGGAAATAATAGGCAAACAATTAAAGATCTTCATAGTTTATCTCGAAGGCAGAGCACATAAACTCAACATCCTATATTTGAGGTGAGTACCCTCATCTGTTAAACAATGTAATTCTTTTAACTGTGTATGTCAGTAAAAGTGAACCAAATTTTAATGAATCCAAACCGAGTTGAACGCTGACATTTAAAATGTGACCCAAAATCTGGGCATGGTTAAAGTTTTGTGTAGTGGGTAACGCCCATGCCTCTGCCCCAGAGCTGTGGGTTAGATTCAAATACCTGAGCTTGCATGGTAGTGCCTCTCACTCTGGACCAGAAGGTCTGGATTCAAGTCCTGCCTGTCATGGAGGTATGTTACAGTGTTTCAAAACAGGCTGATGAACAAACACACAGGAGAATAATGTTGCAGTTTTCGGGATTGTTGCCAAGTGGTTGTAGTGTCACTACCTCTGAGTCCAAACTGGTGTCAGTATTGAATTTCATAATTTAGGCCTGGGATGACTGAAAACACAGCCATTCATGTTGATTGAAGTCACATTTGCAAATTCTAGAGATTGATAAAATCATGAAGACCATGGATAGTGTGAATAGTCAGTGTCTTTATCCCAGGGTAGTGAGGTCCACAACTAGATGACATTGAATTAAGATAAGATGGACAGATGGTGATGCATGTATGTAATGAGCTGCCAAAGGAAGTGGTAGAGGCTGGTGCAACTGCAACATTTAAAAGGCATCTGGATAGGGACATGAATTGGAAGGGTTTAGAGGGATAGGGAACGAATGCTGGAAAATGAAACAACGTTAATTTACGACATCTGGTTGGCACGAATGAGTTGGGTGTGCTGTGCAACTCTATATTCATTGATCCTATTAATTATGATCTGTTTATAATCTTATGTGACCTTCTTCACCTTCCATGATATAACTAATCTTGGTGTCATCCATAAACTTGCTCACCATGCCTTCTATCATTTACATCTAAGTTATTGATACAAAAGACAACCAAAAGTGGATCCAGCACCAATTCCTGTGGAGCGCCGCTGTTCACAAGCCTCCAGTCCAAAGGACAACCCTCCTCCACTACCCTTTGTCTGCCGCCAATGAGCAGAAACACGCACACACACACACATCCAGAATATAGAGACACAGAACAATCTTGTCTTTAAGGCAGAGATAGATATGTTTTGATTGATAAGGGAATCAAGCATTACAGTGAGAAGGCGGGAGAATTTTGTTGCAAAACGTGTCAGGCATGATCGAACAGCTGATCAGGCCAGTCTAGTTCTACACCAATTTAGTACGCTCTATGGTTTACGCTTTCTGAAATGTCTATCCAAGAGAGCAGTGAGACTGAGTTTGATAAATACTTTACTGAACAGAGTCAATGGGAATGTGGGATAGGTTTGAGGGGCTGATTGGTCCATTTCTTTCCTATTTGTTGTGCCTGCATGTCTAAGAAAAGAGAAAATGACTTGCTGTGCAGTTCATAAATTTTTAAATTTAGATGTTCGCCCATTGAAGATTGAGATAAGGATGTTCTTATCTCCTTCGGGTTGTGCTGTTTGCGGTATTCTCATCCTTAGGGAACAGTGAAGACTGTGTCTTTGAAGATATTCAAGGCTGACCTTGACTGACCTTTGTTGTACAGGGGAGTCAGTGTTTATTGGGAATAGACAGGAAAAGGGCTTTCAGCCGCAAACAGACCAGCCATGATCTTTATAAGTTGAGCAGCCGGCTGGAGCTCCTATCTCATGTGTTGTTTCTCACTGCACCCATTGAGCCTGTTACAGAGGGAGAGGAAGACTCCATTCAGCCAGCCAGTATCACTGCAATGAGGCATGAGGAGCCCATTCTGCCTCTCTAAGGAGATACACAGGAATGGAGTGAAGGATTCAGTCATAGTGTAATAGTGATATATATCAGGGAAACAGACTCTTTGATCCAACTCATCCGTGACAACCAGATGTCCTACAGTAATTTAGTCTCATTTGCCAGCATTTCGCCCATATCCCTCTAAATCATTCATTTCCATATACCCATCTGGATGATGTTAAATATTGTAATCACACCAGCCTCCATCACTTCCTCTGGCAGCTCATTCCATACACACACAATACTCTGTGTGAACAATTTGCCCCTTAGGTCCCTTTGATATCTTTCCCCTCTCACCTTAAACCTATAACCCCTAGTTCTGCACTCCCTTACCCAAGGAAAGATAGCTTGCCTATTTACCCTATCCATGCCCTTTATGATTTTATAAACATCTATAAGGTCACGTCTCAAAGACAATAGTTTATTTTAATGTGTAATGACTGCGACAATTTTTCAACACAGCACGAACAGCCAAAAATGAAATTAATGAATATTGGTTGTGTTGTTAAGGAGATGCATGTTAATCAGGCTAATAGGAAATATCGGCTCTTCCTCAGTGTCTGTCTGGTGAAAATTGAGCACGTGACTGATATTGCAGAATGGTTCTATTGCTGTATCTGAAAGATCACCTTTTTGACCGGGTATTGATCCCCCCAAATCTTAGTCTATATTCTATGCTCATCTTTTAAAGTCTCAGGGATCAGGATCATTGACGGTACGAACTACACATGATAATCTGGCAACAAATGGCCAGAAGGAGGATCACTGAGACGAGAAACAAATCGACACTCAGCTGCACAGCATAGCAGAAGGCCATGCAACCTTTCTGGGCAGGTACACAGGAACAGGGAAGCCTGTAATTGCAGAGTAGAGATAATTACTTATTTGCAAGTTGGAAAGCTGTCACTAGTGGAATTCCTCAGGGATCTGTCCGAGGTCATCAAAGTTTACAATCCAGATTATTGATTTGGATGAAGGAGTTGAATGGACTGGAGCTCAATTTGCTCATACAGCAGAATAGTCATTCAATACGATGTCAAGTGGAGACACGGTGTCTGCAATGGGATACAGACAGGGGAGTCGTGAGCAAACCTTCAGCAAAAAACAAAAAGCACAATGTGGGTGATGGGAAGTCTGTGTTTTGGAGGAAGCATAAAACAACAGTAAATTATGTAACTAGAGACAGAATGCAGAACTCGGTGGTACAAAGAGATTCGTGTGTTCTGGGACATAAATCACATAAAGTTAGTCTGTTGATGCAGCACGTGATTTGGAAAATAAATGCAATGACACTTTTTCTTGCAAAGAGTATTGGGTCTGATCTTAAGGTTGTTCTACTGCATCTGTACAGACCATTGCTGAGACGACATCTGATGTACTGTGTTGTAGGTTGTAAGTCCACAGAAGTGAGAAAAAAAATTGCTTTTGAAACTTTTCAAAGATGTTTCTCTTTACTCATTCTTGGGATGAAGGCATTATGTTAAGTACGATTAAATGGTTAGGCCTGAGAATGAGAAATGTTAGTATTGACCATATAAGATTTTGAGCTAGTGAATACCTGATGAATATATCATCTTGTATGGGAGAATAAGACTGGGGAAGTAATTTAAAACAAAGATGTATTCATTTAAATACAGATATTGTGAAGATATTAGAAGTTGTACTTTAAAAGTATACTGGGACATATAAACACATCTTCAAATCTAATGAGGTATTTGTAACGAAAGTATTGACTCTGCATATAACAGCAGCAATGATCTACCTACCTGGAAAAAGGAATGTAGTGGAGTCGGACAGTTCAGACACTGTGCAAAGAGACCTCATTTGGTCAGGTTTGGTGCTGGATAATGATACTGTGTAATTCAACTCTGAAAGGGAGAAAATGTATTCTTCCTAAGAAGAAACAGCTTGTTGCTCCCTCTCTCTCCGTGTTCCTCTTCCCAGCAATGCGTGTGAGCTGAAAACTCCTCAGTCACCTTGACCACTCATGGTGGATTCCTGTTGAGGATTCATTGAAATCGCCCCACTGCATGAAGTAAAGGCAATTCAGCTAAATCACCTATTCAAATGAAGTGGTCACATTACCAGTAGCTTGTAAGAGCAGAATACCTCATTTAGCTGAATGATATTTGGAACAATCACTAATGTTTCGTTTCATCATGAGTTCAATTAATATTTGGGAAAAGTTCTTCCAATTTAGCGCTCTGCCGAGATTTTGTTGCTCTGTTGGTCATCAAACATATGCATGTGTTAGCACTTTTAGAAAGGGAAACATTGGTGCTCAGATTTGTTTGTCAATCGTCTTTCCAACGTAATTTGAGTAAATTTATTTGGGTCATAAATTTGTTAATTTTAACAGGGCAAGGAATCCTGCCTAACTTGTTCCTAACACAAATCCACTCTGAGACCTATATTGTTGGTGAAATCACAAACACAGTTGCATTAACATTTGCAGTGTGCAGTGGAAGCATGGGACGAGGAAACGGAATAGTGACATGAATTATAGATCGGTGAGCCTGATGTCATTAATGGGCATGTTGTTGAGAGGATTGTGAGGGATAGGATTTACATGCAATTGCAATTGCAACTGCTGATTAGTGATAGACAATATGTTGTTGTGTATGGGAAATGATTTCTAACAAAATTGTTTGCAGTGTTTGGAGAGGTGACAAACAAGTTTAATGAAGGCAGTGTGGTCGACGCTGTCCATACAGCCTTCAGCAAGGCATTGGACAGGATTCCGCATGACAGACAAGGTAGTAAGTTTAAATCATATAGGGATCCAACATATGCTAGCCAATCCACTTCAAAATTAGAGTGAAGGCAGAAGGCAGAGGGTGGTAGATGACTGCTTCTCCGGCTGGAGCCCTATGACCAGTGGTGTAACACAAGGTGCTGAGTCCACTGCCTTTGTCATTTAGAAAAGTGATTTGAATGTGAATATTTGCCTGTTTATTATGTTTACAGATGACATCAAAATTGGTGGTGCAGTGGCCAACAAGATTTACCTTGGAGTACAATGGGACCTTAATCAGATGGGGCTATGGGCCAAGGAGTGACAGAGGAAGTTAAATTTAGATAAATGTGAAGTGTTGCATTTTGGAAAGGTAAAATACGGCAGGATATATACAATTGATGGTGAGGTCCTGGGGAGTGTTATTGAACAAAAGTGTGCAGGCTCATAGATTCTTGAAAGTGGAGTCGCAGTTAGACAGGGTGGTGAAGAAGGTGTTTGGTATGCATGCCTTTATTGGTCAGTGCATTGAGTATGCAAGTTAGGACATCATATTGCAACTGGGCAAGATGTTGGTGAGATGACATTCAAAATATTGTGTCTAATTTGGTTCTCATTTCTATAGGAAGGATGTTGTTAAACTTGAGAGGGTGCAGAAAAGATTTACAAGGATATTGCCGGGCATGGAGGGATTGAGCTACAGGAAGAGGCTGGACAGACTGGGGATTGTTTACTCTGTAGCATCGGAGGCTGAGGCATAACTTTATAGAGGTTTATAAAATCATGAGGAACATGGATAAGCTGAATACCTAATGTCTTTTTCCCAAAATCGCTGAGTCCAAAACTATCAGACAAAGGCTTAAGGTGAGAGGAGAAAGACATTAAATGAACAAAAGTTCCATGCACACTGTGGTGCGTGAATGGAATGAGCTGTCAGAGTTTGAGTCATAAATCTGTTAATTTTAGCAGATTAAAGAATCCTAACTTGTTCATAAACCTGACCCAGTTTGAGACCTATATTGTTGGTCAAACCGGTTACATTAGCATTTGCAGTGAGCAGTGGAAGCGTGGGACGAGGAAAGGGAATAATGACCTGAACTATAGATTGGTGAGCCTGATATCATTAGTGGACACGATGTTGGAGATGCAAGCTGCTGAAGTGACAACATTTGAAAGATATCTGGATGTGCATTTTAATAGGAAGGATTTAAAAGGACATGGGCCTAATGTTGGAAAATGAGTTCAGATCAGATTGGGATGTCTGGTTTATGTGCACAGGGTTCCCTACTGTACGACACTGTAAGAGAGATGGGGAATAATTCTGAAAGTGCCATTTGTGTCGGAATTATCATCCTCAGAGGTATATGGTGCCTCTTTGTTCACATTTATTCAAACTAAATTCATTAAATATTTGACAGGGATTGAGTCAGGGATAATGGGATACAGAGAGGAAAGTGGGGCTGAGTCCACAACCTGATCATCCATATACTTAGTGCCTGATGGAGAAGTTTTGTAGTGTCGAGTGACCTAATCTTGCTCCTGAGTGCGATGTTCCATTGTTCCAGTCAGCCCCTCCAAATTGCTAGACAGGAGCAGTTCGAGGCGACTTACTGCTATAACCTGGTGCACAGAAACAGGGAAGACCATTCAGAGATCTTTCAGTGATCTAGCTCCCCTGACTCTCTGGAATAGAGAATTCCTGACATTCACTAATCTCTGCTTGAAGAAACCATTGTCTGCTCATACACCATGACCTATTGATATGAGTGATAGAGGTGAATACAAGGGCTTTGCAAAGAGTAACTGGCCCTGATATCAAGGCAGTTTTTAACTGAGGATGACATCAAGGAGCCTGAGCAAAATCACACTTCTTGAGAATCCATTGCAAACTCTCCAATGTTTGGAGTCATTCACAGCACAAGGGAAGATGTTTATCATCAGTGGTCATCAATCTTCTCAGCAGTGGGACATCACTGCAGAGATCCACAGGGTGGCTCCCACAGCCCAGGCATCTCCAGTTTGTCAGCCGGGAGTCCATGCAGTGTGGAAGCAAGCCATTCAGCCCATTGAGATCACACCGAACAGAAGTGGGGATATTCACTCTATGTTACACAATATTCAGAACATTTAGCCATTCCTCAGGTCCTAAAGTAGTCTGTGCCCGTGCGCAACAAGACCTGGACAATATTCAAGTTAATGTGTTGGTAACATTCATGTTACAGCACTGCCAGACACTGCATATTTCGACAATAAACGAAGGAGTTCATTTACACCTCAATCTGGCTTTACAAGAACGTAGGAAAGTCATTCACCCTATCAAAACTATTGTGCAAAAATAGGGATAACCCATTCAGTCCCTCCTATCTGTTACGCAGGAAGAAAAGGAGTCTGCTCACTCCCACATGTCACTTACACAGGATCAGAAAGAGACTATTCCACACCCGGAGTCATTAAAAAGGAACAGGAAGAGGTCATTCAGCTTCTCAAGTCACTAACCAGGCAGAGGAAGTTGTCAGAGATGCTCCAATGTCACAAACAAATGGTGCAGGGGCATTGGAGTTGGAAAATGGTGTTTAATGTGAACAAGTGTGAGGTGAAATATTTTGGACGGAGTAATTGGAATGCAAAGTATTGGGCTAATGGTAAGATTCTTGGGAGTGCAGATGAGCAGAGGGATCTCCGTGTCCACGTACACAGATCCCTGAAAGTTGCCACCTAGATTGTTAGGGTTGTTAAGAAGGCATACAGTGTTTTGGCCTTTATTAATAGAGGGATTGAGATCCGTAACCAGGAGCTTCTGCTGCAGCTGTACAAAGCTCTGGTACGGCCACACTTGGAGTATTGTGTACAGTTCTGGTCACCGCATTATAAGAAGGATGTGGAAGTTTTGGAAAGGATGCAGAGAGAATTTACTAGGATGTTGCCTGGTATGGAAGGAATGTCTTACGAGGAAAGGCTGAAGGCCTTGAGGCTGTTTTCGTTAGAGAGAAGAAGTTTGAGAGGTGACTTAGTAGAGACATACAAGATAATCAGAGGGTTAGATAGGGTGGACAGGGAGAGCCTTTTTCCAAGTATGGGGACGGCAAACACGAGGGGATACAACTTTAAAGTGAGGGGAGATAGGTATGACAGATATCAAAGGTTACTTCATTTCGGGCGGCTCGGTGGCACAGTGGTTAGCCCTGCTGCCTCACAGCGCCTGAGACCCCGGTTCAAATCCCGCCTTGGACAACTGTGTGTGGAGTTTGCACATTCTCCCCGTGTCTGCGTGTGTTTCTTCCAGGTTCTCCAGTTTCCTCCCACAGTCTAAAGATGTGCAGGTTAGGTGAATTGGCCATTCTAAATTGCCCGTAGTGTTCGGTGAAGGGGTAAATGTAGGGGAATGGGTCTGGGTGGGTTGCTCTTCGGAGGGTCGGTGTGGACTTGTTGGGCTGAAGGACCTGTTTCCACACTGTAAGCAATCTAATCTAATCGACTCAGAGAGTATTAATGGAATGCTTTGCCTGCAACGGTAGTAGATTCGTCAAGTTTAAGTCGTCATTGGACAGGCATATGGAGGTACATGGAATAGTGTAGGTGGGATGGGCTTCAGATTGGTCTGGCAGGGTGGTGCAACATCGAGGGCCGAAGAGCTTGTACTGCACTGTAATATTCTATGTTCTAGATGCAGCACCTTACCATCGTTTAATTCGAATGGATTTTCAAAAACATACTCTTCATAGATTCTAGTTTCGTGCAGTTCTGCATGTTCACCAGACCCCCTGTTCCCTAGTATATCTGGAAGTTTGCTTCTGTATCTTCCTCAGGGAGATGGACTCAATGTCGTCCTCTTAGCTGGCAGATGGCTTCTGACAGCCAGTGAATATTTCGGAGGACTGCACTACGGAGATTATGAAAATGTTAACAACTCCTGCCTGGAAAGTTTCCAAATTAATCCAGTTCACTTCATGGTGAGTGTCAGCACAGTTCTGTCGCTGGTGTGAGGCTACAGGTTATACTGATGGAGGGGACACAGCTCAGTGAGCACCTCATTTTTTAAAGGTTCACATTTTATGTTTGGAATTTGTTCAGCTTAGAAAAATATTCCTGGAAATCCCAGAGAGGATAATACAATGCCTAGCCCATCCCCGTGCACAGAGCTTACCAGCTGTATAGTCTCAGCTCCATTTGTTTCCCATGGACCCAAACACACTATAAATGCAGGGTCCAGAGTGGGGTCACCAGACTCTCGAGTCTCTATGAATACATGCAGCAGCTGATAATACACAAACCCAAGGAAAGCACCCACTGAACCTCCCCTTACTGTCTAATGACAGGTGCAAGTCATGACCTCACACACACACACACAGTGCACCCACTCCGTGTTGAAAATGTTTCTCTTACTGGCTGAAAAAGCCGTTACATCTCTGCACAGTCCCACAGTAACAGTCCCTTTCTCTGAAGAAGCAGTTGACAATGTAACATTACGTTTCTCTGTATCCAGCAACTACAAGGACAACATCAGTATTGTCAATGGAGTTGATCATCACACTCAGAGAACAGAGTTAGAGGGAATATAATTCACTATAAACAGGGGAATATCAAGATTGACGTGATATTTAGGAATAAGGGGAAAAGGGATTATGTTAGAAGAAGCTCCCTTTTTGTTTTCCTTCGACTTCATCATCAGCTGCCCCTTTGTTTGCTTTTCATTTCTTTCCCTGTATCTCTCTCTCTCTCTTTTGCTCTCTCTTGCTGGACATTTCTCCATCCATCCAACTAACCTCTCCTTCACTCATCCAGCCATCCCTGGCAGAAATAATATTATTTCTCAATTGATTTCAGTGTTGATGTAGGGTAACTAAACTTGCAACTGTATCTGTTTTTGTCCTGACAGAGGCTTCCATACTTGCTGAAATTCTCCAATATTTTCAGACGCTGGAGAATTTTATTTCAAATCTCCAATATCCATAGTTCCTTAGTTTATTTCACCTTTAATGTTGTTTCACAGGATGTCAGCATCACCAGCAATGGCAACATTTGTTGTTCATCACTAATTGCCCTTGACTGTGAGGCCAATTGTCTGGATAATGTGGAGCCAACATGTGGTCGTAGGTCTGAAGTCACAATTAGTTTCTTTACCAAAGGCTATAAGTGAAGTAATGGAAGAAATCCTGATGGTTTATGGTTGCCGACAATAAAATGAGATTCATTCCAATTTTTGTCATTCCAATTTAAGTTCTATCATTGGCTGTGATAGGATTTGAAACAATCCCTTTAAGGTCATAACCTATGCCTCTCAATTACCCGTCCAGTGACATTATTACCCTGATATGGGGTCCCTATTATGAAGTAGCTGGAGAGGCAAGAACAAGTATGTATTCAAAATATTTGCAATATTGAGAGGTCATAAGAGAACTGGAGCCGTAAAATCTGAAGATAACAAAGGGGAAGATGACGGCTAATTCAATTACAGCACTGAGGCAGAGCTGGAGACTGGGGATATTATAGAGCTGGGTTTGGGCAGGTTTGATGGCAGAGAAAATATAGAGAAACAGTTGAGGTTAAAATGAAGATTCAAGTATCTGAAGATAGGCTTACCAGGAACACCAATAATAGCGAGGATGGGATAGTAACCTGCTTGAATAATCATCATATGGCTTGTATCTACAACTCTAACCGTGCCCAATCAAGTGAAAGATAGTAAAGACCATCAGATAATCTCCTCTCCATTGTTGGAACATTCCAGTCTATTGTTCTCAGATTCTGATCCACTATTGGAACATATCAGTCTAATGTTCTCAGATTCTGATCCATTGCTGGAACATTCCATTCTATTGTTCTAAGAGTCTCTTCCCCTCCCTCTCTCGATAGCTGCTGATCCCAATCATCTTGAAGATTACGCTGCCGCTGATACTATGAGATAACAGGTTGAAGGAAGCCCCTTATTAATAGAAGAGGAAACCCTCCAGTGACACAGTTAATGTCCATGGAGACTGACATCAATCACAGTCACTGTAAAAATAGCTCCAGTTAACCCCCTTCATTACAACCCTGATTATATGACAATAATACTTGGTCTTCCTGAGATGTTGACATCGCTGACTATTGGGCTAATGGCACATCTCCAATTGTAAAGTTAGAGGTGAGGCAGAGAAATGGTGCCTTCTCTTCACAAGCTCAATGATTCTCCTGCGTTTTGGCAGGGTAGGAATTGCTGGGCTCCCGAGGCCATCTGTGTCTGATCACCAGGCCTGCTGCATCCTTTGGCTTTAATTATTTATATTTAACTTTGACATTGATCTGTTCAACATTACACGGCTAAGCTGGGGTTAGGCATTTTTGAAAGGCTCCTACAGTGGCATAAACGGTGTAAATTCAGTCTTGTGGTCCTTCCAGCCGAAGCCTGGTCCAGTGGAGTGATGGACAAACTCTCCCATGACCGGGATTTTCAGTTTTCCCTTTCTACAGTTTTTGCTGGGGCGTCAGCATAGTTGGAAGGCAGTAAGTCTCTCCTGGCTGCTACACACGCTGAGATTTCTCTCAGAATTTGTTTCTGATGTTCATTCCTTCTGGATTGGAGAACTGCATGTGACACAACATATTTCCTGAATTTGTTTTGTGAAAAGTTTGTGTTTTAAGGATGTTACCATGTTGGAGCAGTTACTGTTTAGTAATTAAATAACCTATCAATCCGTTAAGTTTTACAATAAATTAAGTTATTCCATGTTCCTCTTGCTTTTATTGTATTTTGTCTACAGTGTTTGAATATATTGTATTTTGCTTAATGTCGAATATTTTGACCAAATGAATTGCATCTGAAACACAGCACCTGACAATTACCTTTAAAACAAGAAAATGTTTGGGTCGAGACTACCTTCTTCATATATTTGGAGGAGCGTTTGCTCGGCTCCATATCAAGAAGGACAGGTATTTTTTTTTTTTTTGCTTATTTTCCCCAGCGTCCATGGTGTGTGTGTGCAGGTGTGAGACACAGTGAAAGACACAAAGTGCACAAATTTTTATATTTTTTTTCTTTCAATTTCCACCACCAGGAAGATAGGAAAACACCCGGGTGGCCAGTGACAAACACTGCCCTTCACGTCAAAGGGCAGTGCTGTGTGATCAAAACAGTGAAGGGGAGGGTAGGGACTAAATCAAAATAGACTTGGAGGGAGAAATGATGCATTTCACTCCCTGCAGCACCCATCTCTCCCTGAACAACTCCAGGGTGTTGGTGGACACCGCGTGCTCCTTCTCCAAGGATACCCGGGCCCGAACGTAACCACAGAAGAGGGGCAGGCAGTGGGCCCTAACGACCCCCTCCACAGCCCGCTGCCTGGACCTGTTGATGGCCAGTTTGGCCAGGCCCAGGAGCAGACCCACGAGGAGGTCTTCAGACCTGCCCTCCCTCCTCCATACCAGGTGCCCAAAGATCAGGAGCATGGGACTGAAGTGCAACCAAAAGCAGAGGAGGAGGTTTTTCAGAAAATCAAAAAGGGAGTGCAAACGCCCACACCCAATATATACATGGACAACGGACTCCACAGCGCCACAGAACAAGCAATCTGCGGTTGCAGGGGACTGCTGCGTGCAGCACCCTCCACCCCAGATCCCCGAGAGAAAGGGGGAGGACTCCCGCGTAGAGAGCCCTCCACTGGAAGGACAGGTATTCATGTTGTAATTGAATAATTAGTTGGTGTACAATAATTTGCAGAAACACGGGGTTTGACAGCTGAATGCGCCGAACCGGACCAGTGATAACTCTATCAGGAATTATATCGGATACGCAATCCACCTCACAGATCCAACCCAGACAAGTATGAGACCAGATGAGATATCTGTTCATCACGGAGCACTGTACAGACCAGGCTCAGTACAACTCAGCTATGTCCAGGATGGAATACTGTGCAGCTCTCACTAATCCATTAGCTTTCGGGGAGCAGTACAGACCACACCAGTGCATTGATTCAGAATCCTGGGCGAAACGGTCTGTCCAGCATGGGGTGATTTGCAGCGCACACCAGTGTCTTGCTCTGTAAACTTTGACAAGGTATCTGTTCAGTATGGGGAGCTGTACAGTGAATAGTAGTGAATTCATCTGTAAACCAGGAGCAGTTACCCTCCCAGCATGATGAGCTGTATACACCATCCCAGTACATTGCTCAGTAACACTGCGTTAGACCGCTGCCCAGCGTGGGGAAACTTCAAGCCCATGCTGATAGTGACAGGATGTGAAGCCCCCATCCATTTGCAGCTCAATATCTCCGTTGTGACATGACAAGAGGTGCTGTGGCTGTGAAACTCACTGCCAGAGAGAGACGGTAGGGAAGATCAATTAAAATACCAAAAATTGAAAGGATTTTTGGAAAACGAGAAAGCGACAATTTCATGGAAGACCAGAGGGCGCAGAATGCTGAAGTGAAGATATTTCAACGGCATCTTGCAACGTGGGCCAGAATTCCTAGGAATGGTGGGTGAACCAGATATTGATGTGAGTTCAAATGATGAAGAGTTTTGGATGAGGATTTGTTCAGCAGCTTTGTAATTGGGAATGTGGCCAGAAGAGTCTTCGACTCATTGGAGTGAATCTAAAAAATAATTTGTTTCAGTGCCATTTTCATTGAGTGTGACAGAGGGATTGTTTGTACGAGGCTGAACTAGTTTCCTGGTGCTATCTTATCGAACTCACCTCATTAACTATCCACCCCACCCCATGGTGTCACTCTCATTCAATGCCAGCCCGATTCCCCCACCCATCATGACTGGAGGTGCTCACCATCGTCAGATGCCCATGGATATTCTGTGCTCCCTGGCACTGGGGCCATCTTTAAAAGGCCAATGGGCACACTTTTGAGCTTTCTCAGTTCCGAGCTGACCTGCACAGCTGCCCTGATCATGGAAGAAAAGGGGCAATTACACCACAGTTTGTCGACAGGGGCACAGGGGTCCTGGTGGATGGACAGTACAGAGGGGGACCATCTCTTCCCAGAGAGGGCCACACCACCATACCCACCGAGCATGGTCTGAGCTCACCACCCAGCTCAGTGCAGTATCTGTGGTCTGAAGAAATGACCAGCAATACCGGACAAGCATCAATAACCTTCCCCACTCCGTCAGGATAAGAGTCACCGTATTCTCTCTGCTCCCTCACACTCACTGTATATCTGTTATAGCACCTACCCCCGAACAAGGCTCATGGTCCACTACTCTCACTGTCGCATGCAGCAGCTTCCCTCTCTCCCTCTCCCTCTCTCTCTCTCTCGCTTTTACAATAGCACCACAAGGCGATATAATTTTCTGGAGACTGCTGATTATGGAATGTTCCAGATAATGTTCCAAATAATTCCAATTTTTAGGAAAATGTCAGTTCCCCAGTATGAAACTCATAATGGTGAAGGAGTGGAGATATACTTTTTAAAATCACATATAATTCAAATCCATCATGAGACCATTCAGCCCTTCAAATGTGCTCTAGAATTTAATAAAATCGCGGCTGATATGATGCTTTTCTCAGCTCCATGTTACAGGAACTTTCAGTCATTCAACCCCCTGGGTTCCTGTCACTGACCAGACAACACGCTGGCACTTTTTCCCGGGTTTTCTTCAAGCGCCTGTTCGAGGGCATTTCCCATGGAGATGGGCTCACCAAACAATGTATTCCATCAGCTTTGTACTTTTATGTAATGGTAAGCATATTTTACATAGACCAATCAAAAATATACACTTATTTATGGAGATTGATTTCAAATTGCAATTAATAATTCTGATTATTTCACTTGTCTCATCTTATTTTATTCAGCCTAAGACAGCTTCTCAACACTTTTCTCGTTATAAAATGCTATTTTAGCAGAAAACGATTTTATCCTCAGCTGTTATCTTGAACGTTATCTAAATTGTACTTGTTTCCTTGTTATGAAAGTGTTTCTTGACCTTTCTCTGAGACTGTTTCTCTCTGTAATAGTTACACAGTCTCCCACTCAGTTGGCTGGACAGCTGGTTTGTGATGCAGAGGGAGGCCAACAGTGCAGTTTTAATTCTCCACACTGACAGAGGTTACCATGAAGGGACGCTTTCTCAACCTCACCGCATCACCCGAGGTGTGGTGACCCTCAGGGTAAACCACCACGAGTGCTCTCTCTCTAATGACAGAGCAGTCCCATGGTCCTTTCGAACTGTTCTCTATCACTGTTGCATTTTAAATTTTTATCTATGTCATCATTTTGTTTTGCATTGCATTCCTGATGTTTTGAATCTGAGTCATTTTGTGCCACGGTCAGCATTTTCCCCACACTGCACATTCCTGCCTAATAACCCTTGAGTCCGTGGTTATTTATGAACATTCCGTCTGTGCCTCAATAAAATAAAATCAATATCTCTGCCTCCAATACTCTGCGGGGAAGAGAGTTACAAAGACTCACAACACTGAGAAAACAAACATAAAATTCATCTAAGATTATTTTCTTTATCCTTACCTGAGTAACGATATAATGACATTGGAAGCAGATCAGATATGTTACGCTTCATATATTCGAGAGATGAAGGGCTTATATAATGGAGACTTTAACAGGTTACTCTTGGAATGAGAGCTGATTTTATTGATACATAAAAAAACCTTGCCAAGAGCGGATCAGGTAGATGCCCACTGGGTGTGTGTAAAGTCCAAACTTGTTGTCATTACATAGAATCTCTACAGTGTGCATGGTGTGAATTGGCCATGCTAAATTGCCCGTAGTGTTAGGTGAATTGTTCAAGGGTAAATATAGAGGGGGTAGTTTCTCTTTGGAGGGTCGGTGTGGATTTGTTGGGCCGAAGGGCCTGTTTCCACACTGCAGGTAATTTAATCTAATCAATAGGCACATGACACGGCTCAACTCCACTTGCCTGCTAACACCTTGTATCCCTTAACTTGCTGTTATGTCAGAAAACAATCTGCCTCGTCTGTAAATACAGTCAGTGACCCAGCCCCCACAACTCTCTGGGTTAGGGAATTCCAAGCATTCACTACATTCTGAAAGAAGACTTTTTTTGCATCTCAGAATGAAATCAATACCTCTTATTCTGTATCTATGTCCCAGAGTTCGAGACTCTGCCCACGTGTGGAAGTACATCTACCTTGTCAAGCCCCTTCTGTATCTTGTTCATTTCACTAATATCATCCTCATTCATTTCAACCACAATGAATAATCGCCTCTCCATTTTAGATGTGCTCAATAATTCAACCCTTTCATCCCAGGAAACCGCCTAATGTACCAACCTAGTTATTTGCTGCATCAGCATGCTGACGTTATGCTTCATACACAGGAACACTCCAAACCCTTTGTACTGCTCCTTTTTGTGAGTCCTCTTAATTAAATAACAACCTGCCTTTTGGTTCTCAGTGTCATCCACAAACTCGTATGTATATTGCACTCAGCTCCCCCGGTCAGACTATCAGTATAGACTGTGAATTAATCTGGCCATTGGACTGATATTTGTGGAACACCAGTTATTTTTACTACAGTACATTTTATCATAAACATCTATTATTCCTGACTGTCCAATTTCTATGTGTTAACCAACCGCCAACCCATTCTAATACATTATTCATCATACTACGAGCCACTGTCTTGTTTCAGAACCTTGATTTTGTGATACCTTGTGGAAAATCTCTGGATAGTCTCGTGTCCACCAGTTCCCTTTATCACATCCCTTTGTTACATTCTCAGGGATCTCCAGAGGAAAAAAAAACTTTACATGATTTTAAAAGGCAAAATGTAGTTTTCCATTCACAAAACCATGCTGACTCTGCGTGAATCTTTTCTAAATGCCCTGCAATTCCTTCCTTAATAACAGACTCTTGCAGATTCCCAGCAATAATGGTTAGGCCAAATGGTTCCTGCTTTCTCTCTCGCTCCTTTCTTGAGGGCAGGCGCCACATTGGAGTTTCACCAGTTTCGCTAGAACCCACCTGCCTCCACTGTATCTGCCCCCAGAAGGACCAATTCCACTACAGAACACACCAGATGGCCTCCTTCTTTAGAGACCGCAATTTCCCTTCCCACGTGGTTAAAGATGCCCTCCAACACATCTCGTCCACATCCCGCACTTCCGCCCTCAGACCACACCCCTCCAACCGTAACAAGGACAGAACGCCAGTGGTGCTCACCTTGCACCCTGCCAACCTTTGCATAAACTAGATCATCCACCGAAATTTCTGTCACCTCTAAAAAGACCCCACCACCAGGGATATATTTCCCTCCCCACCCCTTTCCACCTTCCGCAAAGACTGTTCTCTCCGTGACTACCTGGTCAGGTCCACGCCGCCTACAACCCACCCTCCCATCCTGGCACCTTCCCCTGTCACCGCAGGAACGGTAAAACCTGCGCCCAAACCTCCCCCCTCACCTCCATCCAAGGCCCTAAAGGACCCTTCCACATCCATCAAGGTTTTACCTGCACATCCAACAATATCATTTATTGTGTCCGTTGCTCCTGATGTGGTCTCCTCTACATTGGGGAGACTGGGCGCCTCCTAGCAGAGCGCTTTAGGGAACATCTCCGGGACACCCGCACCAATCAACCACACTGCCCCATGGCCCAACATTTCAACTCCCCCTCCCACTCTGCCGAGGACATGGAGGTCCTGGGCCTCCTTCACCGCCGCTCTGAAGGAAGAACGCCTCATCTTCCGCCTCGGAATACTTCAACCCCTGGGCATCAATGTGGACTTCAACAGTTTACTCATTTCCCCTTCCCCCACCTCACCCTAGTTCCAAACTTCCAGCTCAGCACTGTCCCCATGACTTGTCCGGACTGTGCTCTTCCAGCACCACTAATCCAGACTCCTAAAATCCACAGAGTTATGGGATATTTCACATAGTACCACTAGTCACTTTGTCACCACTTTTTTAAAAACCAGGTATGAATTATTGTTGACTTGTCTACCCTAACTCTTATCAGTTTGTTAAAAACCTTGCTCGATTTTTTAGAGACAATTCAAGAGCTTCCCTCTTATTACCATTTTGTTTATATCATTGAAATACTTACTGTCCCTTTGAGGAATGATGTAAAATGCTGGTGTAAAGTATTTGTTCCCTGTATTCAGTTCCTCAGTCACACCTCCAAATGTCCTCAATATAGTCTCCTAACTTAATTTCTAACTTCGGTCACACACCCAACTTGATTTTTTTTTAAATATATTCACGGAAAAGCTTGTGAATCTTGTTTCTATGTTTGTTGCTAATTTACTTACGTCATATCTTTTCTTCCTTTTTCCTCGCTTTCTAGATTCATACAGTCATAGAGAGCACAAATAGACACTTTGATCCAACGTGCCAATGCTGGCCGGGTTTTTCAAACAAAGTTAGTCCCATCTGCTTGCACTTGGCCTATATGCCTCTAAATGTTTTCCATTCATATGTTTGTTAAAACATCTTTGAAATGTTGCAACTGTACTTGCATCTGCCACTCTTCCTCTGGCAGCTCATTCCATATACACACACCACTATCTTCATGAAAATCCTGCCCTTTGTCCATTTTAAATCTTTTCCTTTCACCTTTAAGCTATGTCCTCTCTGTTTGAATTCTGCATCCTGTGAGAAAATAACTTTGTCTATTCACCTTATCCATGTCTGCCATGATTTTATAAGCTTCTACAGTGCCACCCCTCAACCATTTACATGCCATCTGATACTAACTTCAAGAACAAACATTTAAAGATAAGCACTGCAAATCTGAAATAATATTAAAAATGACAGATAAACAACACTCAGCCCAAACCTCTCACTGTGATTTGTTTTTCTCCATGTTACAATACCAAGGCAGCATGAAACGCTTACTAGTGCCAAAATCACATCAAACACCTGAATTCCTTTGTCGAAAGGGGGTGATGATCTCTACAGTGAAAACGTATCTCTGGCCAGATCTATGTAATGAATGGGATTCTTACACCACACGGTAAGCGTGCAGTTACCTTTAACAGAGTGAGATGAAGGCTGAGTATACTTTTTGAAATTTGGATCACAGTGTGAATTCTGGGCGAATGTGGAGAGGTGTTTTCAATAAAGTTTACTCCAAGAAGGAAACTTTCCAGAATGAGTCAGAGATGCCAGTGTTGGACTGGGGTGTACAAAGTGACAATCACCTGATGAAGGAGCCTCGCTCCGAAAGCTAGTGTGCTTCCAATTAAACCTGTTGGACTATAACCTCGTGTTGTGTGATTTTTAACTTTCCAGAATGAGATGTGAGTGGAAGGTGGAAAACTGCATGAATGGAGAGGCCGAGATACACTGAGACCAGAGGCAGAGTGGCAGCACAAAATGCAGCTTAATGCTAGTGCAGGGAGGGTATACTGGATCAAAGAGTTTAAGGTGATGTGGGGAGGGACCATAATGTGAGAGAATATGCTCTGTAATTGGAGAGGGAGAACCTGAAGTCAGGAAGGGGAGAGGAACAGGGAAGTGGATGGAGCAGCAATGGCAGAGGTTTCTAGGATAATTCAGGAAGCAGAGCTGAAATTAATGCATAGCATCTGTCAGTAGTCCCTGAAATAAATATCCTAAATCTGGCCTGATATCAATGCTCATGAATTTTTGATTGAATAGTATCCTTGAGAGCTTTCGTCAACCATAGGTGGTTCATCTTATCAAGTCCTTCATTTTGAGCAGAAACAAATAATTGCTGAGCATTATGGGATATCTGCTTGAATGACTGCCCATACATACCCACTGACCTTCCTCTGGGCTTCTATCCACATCACGCTTCAGACCAGATGCGAGTCAGAATTCCTCCATTTTGTGTCTGGTTCTTTTCAGTCATTCAGAGGGAACTTCTGCATGTGGCTGAACACATGATCAGCGGAGGGTGACTCCTTTCACCCAGTTTCTCTGTCTCTGACGATTCTGCTTGACGATGCCACATTCCAGTGAGCTGCCTCTGACGTGAGCGCTTTTCCTTCAAACTACGGTGGACAGGGCCTTATGCTGTGACTGACCTGTCTCCCGCATTGCCGCCCTCACTGCACCCTCAGTCAATTGTACTGTTTCAAAACAGTCTCCACGCAGTTGGAGGCCGGCATGGTGGCTCAGTGGTTAGCACTGCTGCCTCACAGCACCAGAGACCCGGGTTCATTTACAGCATCGGGCGACTGTGCAGAGTTTGCACGTTTTCCCTGTGTCTGCATGGGTTTCCTTCAGGTGCTCCGTTTTCCTCCGGCAGTCCAAAGAGGTGCACGGCAGGTGAATTGGCCATGCTAAATTGCCTATAGTGTTGGATCCATTAGAGCGAAATGGGTCTGGCTGGGTTACTTTTCAGAGGGTTGGTATGGGCTTGTTGGGCTGAATCTAATCTAATCTAAAAAAATCCTGTCATTGTTGCTCACAATGCAGTATCCTTCACACTGGGGAGACTAAACAGAAACTGGTTTGAGGAACAGTCCTACTCTGTCTGTAGGAATAACCCTTACCTTCTCATTGCTTCCCCTTTCAATAACCTGCCTTGCTCTCATGCTAACATTTCGGTCCTGAGCTGCTGCAATGTTCCAGTAAAGCACAACCCAAGCTCGAGTAATGCCTCATTTTACACTTTGGTATGTTACAGCCTGTAGGTGTTAATATTCAATTCGATAACTTCACAGCCTGTACCCATTATGACTGTTCTCCATTTTCATACATTCTCCCTTCTAGTCTCGCTATGGCATTGTGTGGTTGTGAATTCTTTATCTTGAACTCAATAGAAAGAACCCCTTTCTCCCAATACGCATCTTTCACATCATCTTCCCATTCACCACTGTTAAAAGCCCATTTATTTTTTGCCACACTGTCTTTTATGCATCACCCACTCCCCCACCTCTGTCAAGGAATTAAAAATCCCATTTTCCAATCCTTTTTCATTCTGAAGAAATGTCACACTGGACTTGAAATGCTAACTCGGTTTCTCTGTCTCTGCAGGTTCTGCCAGACCTGTTGAGTTTATCCATGGTTGAATAGGCACAGCACAAATTTTCAAATAAACAAATAATTAAGGATACTGGGAATAAAAACACAAATATTTCTGGAGAAACAGGACCCGAAAGATAAACTCTGCTTTCATACCACAATATGCTGCCAGACCTCCTTAGTTTCTTCAGCTTTATTTGTTTTTGAACTAGTTCCACAGTTGTCTGTCAAAGATGCTCAAAAGCTCTGTCCAACACGGAGCGCTGTGTACCAGGGAAGTGAACAATAACACCAGGTTCACAGATTCATTCTGAAGATGCACAAGGTTGCATCACAGGCACTGCAGTGCTCTTAATCATGGTCAGGACCATAATCTCTCAAGCTTTGTAGTCCTGCCACATCCAATTATAAATGTCAATGGACTATTAAGCAATTCACTGGAGGAAAGGACTCCACAAGTATCTCCATCCTAAATCGTGGAACTGCTCTCTACATCAGTGTAAAAGATAAGGATATAGTGTCTGCATCATCCTCAGCCAGGAGTGTTGAGTGGATGATCCCCCTCACCATTATCATGATGCCCTCAGAATCACAGATGGTAGTCTTTATTCAATTCAATTCACTGCACGTGACATGAAGAAACAGCTGGACACAGTAGATAGGACGAAGGCAATGGGCCCTGACAACATTCCTGCAATAGGACTGAAGACTTGTGCTGCATAACAAGCCGTGTCCCTTGGGAAGATGTTTCATTCCAGCTCCAGCTCTGACATCTCTCTGGCAATGTGAAAAATTACTCAAATATGTCCCGTTCCCTAAGACGGAATAATTACAATCTGTCCAATTAGCACCCCCCCCTCAGTCCAATCACGATAGTCACATTAGTAACTGTACTTTTTGACAGAGTTGTCAAGCAGCACAGAAATAGCCAGCTCAGCGTGGTATCTGATAGGTCCCCATGTGGAGATGGTGCCGTTATGGAACAGTCACTAGTTTACTAATCCAGACCCGGCTAATGCTCTGGCAGCTGGTGGAAGTTAAAAACAATTAATAAAATTTCGAGATCTAAAATCTGGTGTCAGGAATAGTGACCTGGAAGCCAAAATCGATTGTAAATACCATTTTCCTTCCCCAGTGTACTTTCAGGAAGTGAGTCTCCCGTGCTTTTCTGGTCTGCCTAAAAGTGACTCCAGGTACACAGACATATGATAAACTCTTCAATGGTCTCTGAACCTTCCAAGCAAGGCACTCAATTGTATCAAACTGCTCATAGTTCTTAAAGGATAAACCGGGGCAGAACACCCGGTCCCAGCCTTGTTGTTGGAAATGGGAATGGGAAACAAAGTCCTGACGTCCCTGCAGAGATTGTGACAACATTTGCAGAGCTATCCCACAGACTGCATGGAAACATCGGGAAAGGAGGAGGTCATTCAAAAAATTGAGCATCTCCCATTCTAGATAGTGGAGAAAATCTCCTCAGTGCGATTTGCTTTGCACAATTTTCTTATCACTTAACATGTTTAAGCATCTGGATATATAAAATGGGAACTGCTGTAGGTGCTTTGGTCCATCAACTTTGATCCTACATTCAATATACAGGCAGTTCAGATAGCGCATGCTTATTAAACACAACTTGTCTGCAACACAATTCGTGAATTGTGCATCCTCTTTACAAAGTAATCTCCCATTCACTGTAACACAATTCCATCCCTGGCACCAGCTGAACAGCAAAACCCAGCCTCAGGATCCTCTATCTGCAAAATGCACACTCAGTGCGTTCACTAAAGCAGGAATATAATCTACTCTACAAGCCTTGAAAATGAGACTGAAACTAGGAATTGTAGTCTACAATTAGAAGGACCTTTATTTCAAACCGGAATTCGATGTGAGGGTCATGTGGTCAGTCGGCTCATGCGCTTCCTGTTGAAGAGCTTGGTGAAAGGTACAGTGCGGAAATAAGTGACTTTAGTGTGAAAGTGCAACATTTACAGCATTGTTTCATTACAATATATGATTTAAAGATTTTCTTCGACTATGCTCGTGTGTGTTAGATTAACTTAAATTTTTGTTTTTTATGATTTTTTTTGGGGGGGTGTGGTTTGCCACTTGCCCATTTTTTCCCATAGGCCACATTATTAATATTGCATAATTTTCTACAACACGGTGTTCCACAGGAATACAACTACCGTGTTATTGGAGAAAAACATGGAATGATATCTGATCCTCTATCTTCACACCATATTCCTGCTTTCTGTCTATCCCTTTAACTTCTAGAAATCCTCATTTATATTCAGTGCCACAGCTTTATGTGTGAGAGAATTCACTAGGTTCACCAGTCTCTGACTGAAGATACTTATTCTCATCTCAATGCAGAGTGGCCTGTCTGTACTTAATGTTGTGGACTCTTGTTTTTTGACGTCCCAGTCAGGAGAATTATCATCCCTGCTTCCAATCTGTCTCACCCTGTCAGAATTTTAGACATTTCACTGAGGTCACCACCCATTTTCCTAAACCCCATGGAATACAGGCCCAGTCGCCCAAACTCTTCCCACAACAAGCCTGTTTTCCAGAAATCAGTGTGGTTGTACTTCACTGCTCTCCTTCAATGTCAGGTTTGTTCTTTATTAGGTAAGGAGAGCAAAACTGCACACAATGCTGCACAATGTTCAAGATGGGGTCTCGCCAAGGGCCTGTACAACTGTAGTAAGTCATCCTTACTTCTGTACTCAAATACTCCTGAAGTAAAGGTCAACACACCATTTGTCTTCCAGATTGCTTTCTATTCCTGCAATATTGCTTTCAGTGACTGGTGTACAAGGAGATCCAAATCCTTTTCAATGTTACAACGACCCACTTGGTGGATCTATGCACACTGGTCAGTGTGTCAGTGCCATTCCCAGTATTGACTTCTGGTTTCAGAACTCACAGCCCTGTATGGCCTGCGCAGAAGGAAAGGAAAATGCAGCTTAAGTTCCATTATAGATCAACATTTTTCAATCAATCCATTTTCAATTGATAGGCTGGCATTCTATTGTTCTCAACAAAGTGCACAATGTCACGTCTCCCCCCATTGCTGTCCATCTGCCACGTAGTTGCCTAGTCACTCCAGTTGTCTCAATCACCTTAGAGCTTTTTTACATCCTGCTCACCCACTCACAATCCAACATCGTTTAATGCCATCAGCAGACTTGGGAATATTGCATTTGAGCCCCTCAACCAAAGATATGATGTGTATTGGGAATAGCTGGGTCCCAAACCCCGATCCTTGCTATATCCTCCAAGCCTTTCATTCTAAAAAAAAAGGTTTTCTCCGTACTCACTGTTTCCTGCCAGCTCTCCCATCCTAAAACAATGACCATATATTAGCCTCAGTCCCATAGGATTCGAATTTGCACAATGGGCTTGGGGCTTTATCAAAAATCTTTCTGAAAATCCAATCGTAATGTGTTGAAAGCTTCTCCATAATTTTGCTGAAATTCACTTTCTCAAATATGATTCCCATTTCATAAATCTATGTTGACTTTGTCTATGCCCATTATGTTCTGTTCCACTACTTTCTCTAGAACTGTTTAATTTCATTCTATTCTCTTTTTCTCACCAGACTAAAGTTTCATGGTATTGTTGGGAAGTTTTGTTTTGCTTTGTTATCTACTGTGAAGACAGAATGAAGTAGTTGCTTCATAGTTCTGCCATTTCCCTGTTCTCCATTCTCCATTCTCTGGTTTCAGACTGCACTGAGCCGCAATTGCTTTATCTTACCTTTCACATTGGCATATCTTCAGAAGCTATTACAGTTCACTCGTATAACTCTCATTGATATACTCTTCAGAAAAGCATCAATTTCTGTCTTAACTAGTTTAATAATGAGCATTCCACAATCATACAATCACAGAAATACAGACTCTGTATCATCCTAAATACTGCACGATCTACATTGGTCCCACTTTCTGACATGAGGCCCAGAACCAGGCATGTTATGACACTGCAATAACTCGTCCAAGTACTTTGCAATTTTTGTGGAGTCACCCGTAACAACCATCCTCTCTCTTCCGGACCCCAACATCCTCTGTGTGACAAAATATCTTCAAATTGTCTCTAAACCTCAAGCAATTCACTTGTTCCCTTGTTCTTGACTAAAAGGAACAGCTGCTATCTATCCACTCTGTCTAAGCCCCTCGTAATCTGATCCTTCTGAATCACGTCCCCTCAGCCTCCTCTGCTCCAAAGTAAACAACCCGACCTTATCCAGACTCTCTCCGTCCCAGGGAACATCCTGGTGAATCCCCACCAAATTCCACCCCTCAGTGTAATGACATCCTTTCGTAATGTGGTATCCTGAACTGCACACTGCATACCATCTTGCCCTAAACAAACTCTTGTATAACTCTTATAATCTATGTTTACGACTCCTAAGCCTTTTTAGCTCGCCTGTTAACCTGTCCAGTTACATTCGGGGATGTGTGGAAAAGCACCATCTGTGATTCCTCGTGTGCTGCTATTCATGGAGTCCTCCCCTGCTTGGTTCCTTCTTCCAAAGTGCATCAACTCAGATTTATCAGCGTTTCATTCCAACCGCCATTGATCTGCACTTCTGACCATTCCGTCTGTATCTTCCTGCAACATATGGCCTTCTTCCTCACTGCCAACCACCCGGCCAACTCAAACTGATTTATCACACTACCCCCCACTCTCCCTCCACATTCTCATCTCCATCATTCATGATAACCATAAATGGTAACGTCAAAAATCACACGAAACCAGCTTACAGTCCAAAAGGTTTATTCGCTAGTACTGGATTTCGAAGCGCTGCTTCTTCATCAGGTGGTTGTGCACTTTGAAAGCTTGTGCCTCCGATTAAACCTGTTGGACTATAACCTTCTGTTGTGTGATTTTTAACTTTGTCGACCCCAATCGAACACCAACTCCTCCGAATCACAAATATTTGCTTGGATCCCTTCCAATCGTCTAAAATGCTTGGAACATGTGTATTATCTTCCATTTATCTGCAATGGCTTCCAGACTCTGCAGAATGTACAGGAAAATACAGTAATCGACTGTGCAACTAATACTTCCATTGGTGCCTTATTTCTGACATTTTGATACGAAGTAAATCTGTTTTGTCAGACGTGGCAATGTTCAATCTAGTTACATTTTCAAGTACTGCCCTGTTACTGATATAAATTGGCTTTATGTCTTTAGTTCCATAAGCTCCGTCTGATCACTTGGTTTTCTGGTGATTTTCTGGATCTACCTCCATGAAGACAGATACAAAGTAACTGGTTATTTTCTTGGCCATTTCCTTGTTCTCCGTAATAAACTCTCCTCTCCCGATTACGAATTTCCATATTTGACATTGCTGTTATTTTAGGTTTATTCCTGATGAAGGGCTTTTGCCTGAAACGTCGATTTCGAAGCTTTTCGGATGCTGCCTGAACTGCTGTGCTCTTCCAGCACCACTGATCCAGATTGCTTTTATTTTGTTTCCTTTGAAATATAGATAGTAGATTGACGCAGTCGTTGTGTTCCTGTTTGTGAGCATGCATGTTCTCTTGTGGATTTCCTTATCAGCTTCATGGCCCTCCTTTTCTGGATCAGCAATTTCTGAGGATTCTCAGGTTTCCACAATTTCTGGAATTCTTCTGAAGTCACTTCCTATGATTAATATAATATTTAATTTGTTACGTTAACCACCATTAAGTCAATTGCTCACTCTGGTGTTTTTTAAGTTCAAGAATGAGACGTATTTTTCCGACTTTGCAGTACTTCTATAAATCTCCTGACCCGGAACAGATCTATTCAGGAACTCTGAAGGTGGATAGAGAAGAAATTATGGGAGCCCAGGTTGGTACTTTTCCAACTTTGCTGGCCAACGGGTGAGCTCCTGGAGGGCTGGAGGATAGCGAATGCTGTGCCCTTATTCAAGGAGGGCTACAAAGATAAACCTGGGAGCTACGGATCTGTAGTAGATAATTACTTGAGAAGATTCTGAGACATAAGGTATACAGAGGAACTGCGATTATCCGATTGAGATGGACGGAGCACTATTTCATTCAAATAATTGATCATTCGTTTAATTGATCTACTCTGGGGCTCAGAGTTTTCTGTGAAGTCTGCTTCCCATTCAGGAGACAAGACAAAAGCACACTGCGTGCGACACCCGATGCCATGTGTACTCCGACCCCGCCTTGTCCGCTCCCACCCTGCCCCATCTAAGCTCCGCCCACCCCGAACCCTGTCCACTCCCACCCCGGCCCCCGCCCGCCCACAACGCCGTCCAGTCTCACCGCATGTCTCTGTCTGCCTCCACTCACCCCCAACCCGCCTGCTCCCACGCCCCCAGCCACCTGCCCACATCCTCATCCACTCCCAGCCCATGCCCCTGCCCGCCCCCAACCCTNNAATCCCGTCTGCGCCCCCATCCGCCCCTTGCCCTGTACCACCAAACCAGCATCCCCAACCACCTCCCCCCGGGTAGCCGGATTGTATACCAACAGGACTGCTGCTATTGCTTTCTCTGTGGGGTAAGTCTTCAAATATCACACACACACACACACACGTTTTGACAAGATCCACTTTTGCTGTGTACAGGACAATATTGGCACAGTTATCTGGGGAAGGGGGGTTTAGGATAAACACCTGTGTAGAACTCGAGGGAAATTGTGGAGTGAGAGAGAGAGAGAGAGGCTTTTGGAGACGGTGCCTGGACTGTTCTTGGCAGCATTTTACTGAGACAAGTTTTTTTTTAATCCTTGTACCTACAAACAAAAGACGCAATCAGGGTTGAAAGACATAATGTTTCTATCGGGGTCGTGAGTCCCCTTCAGTTAATTCAAATTTCCGATAATTGATTTTTGGACAATCATGGTTCCTCTGTACATGCACTTGAAAGACAAGGTTTGATTAGCAGCAGTCAGCATGGTTTTGTGCATGAGAGATCATGCTCTCAAACCTGTTACAGTGCTTTGATAAAGTGACGAGGAACAGTGATGAGGGCAGAATGGTATACTTAGTCTATGTGGATTTCAGTAAGGCCTTTGATAAGTTTACAGAAGATCAGCTACTGTGGAATGTTTGATCTCCTGGAATCCAGGGGGAGCTGGTAAATTAGATACACAAATGGCTTGGTGGTAGGAAGCAGTGGGTAATATAGGAAGGATGCTTGTCGGAATGGAGACCTGTGAATAGTGAAATACCTCAGGAGTCGGTGCTGGGAACATTGTTTGTTTCTATATAGATGTATATGTATATACAGAAATTACCTATTACATACATCTATGATCTAGATGAGAATGCACAGGCGTGATTTGCAAGTTTGACGATGGCACTAAAATAGGCAGCATCATGGAGAGTGAGGAAGCTTATCAGGAATTTCAGAAACTTCAGCAGTACCTTGATCAGCTAGAGAAGTGGACTGAGGAATGTAAAATGCAGTTTGATACAAATTGATGCAAGTTCTTGCATTTTAGAAAGTCGAGCCAAGGTTGGAGTTTCATGGTGAATGGTTGGGCCTTAAGGAGTGTAGTGAAGCAGAGGGACCTTGGGGTTCAGGTGCACGGTGCTCTGAAAGTTGATTCACAGGTAGACAGGGTAGTGAAGAAGGCTTTTGGCACACTGGCCTTCATCAGTCAGAGCACTGAGTATCGAAGTTGAGGAGTTACGTCGCAGTGATACAGGACGCTGGTGAGGCGTCATGATCAGTTTTGTTAACTTTGCGATAGGAAGGATGTTATTAAACTGGAAAGAGTACAGAAGAAATTTACAAGGACGTTACCAAGGTCTTAATGATCTGCGTTTTAGGGAGAGGTTGGACAAGCTAGGACTTTTTACTTTAGACGAAGGGCCTGTTTCCACACTGTAAAGTAATCTAATCTAATCAAATTTACAAGGACGTTACCAAGGTCTTAATGATCTGCGTTTTAGGGAGAGGTTGGACAAGCTAGGACTTTTTACTTTCGAGTATATGAGACTGAGAGGGATCTAGAAGATGCTTAAAAGATCACAGGAGGCATGGATAGAGTGAATGCACCCAGTCGTTTCTTCCCAGGGTTGTACAGCAATGACGGATGAGAGGGCATCAGTTTAAGGTCAATGGGTTAAAATAAAAGGGAAACTGACGAGCAATGATCTCTACACACATCTTGATATGTATATGGAACGAGCTGCCAGGGGAAGTGCTTGAGGTGGATACATTAACAACATTTAAAAGGCATTTGGACAAGTAAATGGATAGGAAAGGATTAGAAGGATACGGGGCAATGGCAGGGAAATGGGTTTGTGTGAATGGACATTTTGCTCAGAATGGACCACTTTGAGCTGAAGGACCTGTGTCCCTGCTCTAGTGCTCTATGAGTCTAACAACATTGCTTGTCTCCCACTGAATGTTATATTGTACTTTCCCAATTTACCGGAGCGAACTTGACCCTCTACCCTCCAGCCTTCCATGATGCTTGACCAGAATGTTCACACATTTGATATTGTTTGCGGACGCCATGTAAAATGCACCTTATTAACATCACTATTCCTCAAAAGCTGCTTCAGAGTAAGGTTCGTAATTAGTCTTTCTTCCCACACAACACCAACTCCGAAATAACCTGCTCTCTAGTTTGGTTCACAACATATACTTCAATCCACCTCATATACACTTATGGAATTTATTTTTCACAGCATGAGCAGTCACTTAGTTAACGCAGCTTAGATACAACTTGAGACCATCCAATAAGACTGCAGTATTCACAATATTTGCACGTGTAATTTCCAGAGCACATGATGTTCAGACTTTCTGCTACAGTTTTGGTTTAGATATATAAAACACCAATGTTTGCTTCTCCTTGCTATTTGTAAGCCCTACATAAACTGATTCTGTGAGAGCTGAGGGACATGGTCTGTGTCGTTATTAATGATAGACATGGACAAGACATTTGGGGAGGCTCACCTCGACGCTGGGATTATCTGAATAAATGTCCAACAATACAGGACAAGCATGAATAATCTTCCCCGCTCTGCCAGGATAAGTGTCACTGTATTCTGTCTGCTCCCTCACACTCACCGTATACCTGTTATAGCACCTACCCCCGAACAAAGCTCAAGCTCTATCTCCAAATAAGGCTCAGGCACTAACACTCTCACTATTGAATTCAGCAACTTCCTTCCCTCACTTTCTCTGTCACTTATGCAATAGCCTCCACACTAATAACACGAATGAATACAACACTGTGGACTGACTCACTCAGGACAGCTCACCATGTCAGAGGAGAAAGTGAGGACTGCAGATGCTGGAGATCAGAGCTGAAAATGTGTTGCTGGAAAAGCACAGCAGGTCAGGCAGCATCCAAGAAACAGGAGAATCGATGTTTCGGGCATAAGCCCTCTTCCTGAAGAAGGGCTTATGCCCGAAACATCGATTCTCTTGTTCCTTGGATACTGCCTGACCTGCTGCGCTTTTCCAGCAATACATTTTCAGCACCTCACCATGTCACCCCAACTAGACGAGCACGAACAGCAGGGCCACCCACTCCCACCCTCACACCCTCCCTCCCTTTTTCCCATTCCAGGAGAAACAGCCTGGAATAGGACAGAAAGGACCAACCTAGGTGGTGGGGTGCCTAAAATCTGTTCCCTCTCCCCTCCCCACGCCATGTGGGGAGGACCTTAGTATGGGCCGAAGAGGACCGGAATGCCTCGTGTGGAGATTCTGAAATATCCACGTCCCACCAACCAAGTAAGGAGCAATGTTCAGCGAAGGGCAATTCTCACTTTAAACCTACTGGCAGTTCCAGCGTCAGCTCTCTCACTCTCAAAAGAAAACAGATACCTCACTGCAAAGAGATGCAGGCATAGAATTACATAGAAATATTGGTGACTACCTCAATATACTACCATGTACAAAATGTAAAAGAAGACAAACACACACACAAAAGCACACAACGATATATACAGTCACACACAATAGAAACAAGCACAGATAGAAATACACAGGCTGACACAGAGACAGAAGTCGGCAAACAAATATTCATATAACAAGCAGATGGACACACACACAGATACTCTTCTCATTAAGGCACAAATAGATCAGTTTTTGACTTATAAGGGGATCAAGGATTCTCCGCAAAAGGCAGAAGAATGAGGTTGAGGAACATATAAGAAATTATTGAACGGCATATCAGACTCGATGGGTCGAATGGACTAATTCTGCTCCTTTTCTCATTCTCATGTGGTGTTGTGCTATCAGGTATTCTCTTCTTGAGACAGCAGCAGAGGCTCGATTCGATAAATATTTTATCGGAAAGAGACAGTGGAAATGTGGGACAGATTTGGAGTGTGGAATGGCATCTGTCTACTTCTAATTACTGTATTTTTTTCATCTGAAAAGAGGTGGTGATTTGATGTTGGGTTAATAAAATTTAAAATAACGGGTCCTACAATGAAATAGCATTGTGCTGTCTGTGGTGTCTTCCTTCAGGCTATCAGTATAGATTGTAAATAACTGATGCCATCGGACACATATCTGTGGTACTCCAGCAGATACACTTTTATCATAATGATCCATTAATCCTGACTCTCCGATTTCTATGGATTAACCAATCGTCATCTCATGCTAATACATTATCCATCAGACTATGAGCTTTGGTCTTGTGTAAGAACCTTTATTTTGTGATACATTGTGGAGTATGTCTAGAAAGCCTCGTGTACACCAGATCCCCTTTATCAAATACGCTTGTTACGTTCTCAGGGATCTCCAGAAATACTTAGCATGAACTTAAAGGGCAAAATATAATTTCCCGTTTCAGGAAACCACACTGACTCTGCGTGAAGCTTTTCTAAATGTCCATGCTGGCCAGGTTTTCCAAAGTAAATTAGTCCCATCTCTGCTTTCATTTGACCCACATGCCTCTAAATGTTTCACATTCATATGTTTGTACAAATGTCTTTTCAATGTTACGGCTGTACATGCATCTGCCACTCTTCCTCTGGAAGCTTACTCCATACCTTCACCACTCTCTGTGTAAAAACGTTGCTCCTTCGTCCCTTTTAAATATTCCCCCTTTCACATTAAACCTATGCCTTCTATGTTTGAACTCCCTCATCCTGTGGAGAAGACCTTGGCTATTCACCCTATCCATGCCCCCCCCATGATTTTCTAATTTCTATAATGTCACACATCAATCTCCTACACTCCATCTGATACTAACTTCAAGATCAAGTATTTAAAAATCAACATCGCAAATTTGAAACAATAGTAAAAGTGTCTGGTAAACAATACAGTCCAAATTTCATATCGTGATTTGCTTTTCTCCATGTTACAATGTTAAGGCAGCATGAAACTTTTACTAGTGCCAATAAGTAGTCAAACACCTGAATTCCTTTCTCTAAAGGGGGTGATGATCTCTACAGTGAAAACTTACTTCTCGCCAGATCTACATAATACCACATAGTTAACATTCACCCTCTTGGCCTCCCTATGACCTTGACTGGTTGTGTCTTCTTTAACTTGCACTCAAGAGAAGGAAACCCTTTCCCTCATTCATCTTAATTTAAACACGTTTTACATCATCTTCTCATTCGCCACTGCTAAAATCTGTTTCCACACCCTCTTTTCCCTGTCATCCATCCCCCACATCTTGCAAGGGATCAAAAGTCCATTTTCCAACCATTTTCAGTTCTGAAGAAGCATTAAACTGGACATGAAACGCTAACTCTTTTTCTCTATCTCTGCAGATGCTGCCAGACCTGCGGAATTTCTCCAGAAATGAATAGGAACAGCACAAATGTTCAAGTCAGCAAATAATTATGGATACTGGACATAAAAATGCAAAAATTGTTGGACAGACTGGGAGCGTTGTAGAAGGGGTCACTGGAAGAATTAAATCGACGAATTTACAGATAAAACTGGGTTAATTTGTGATGCTGAAAAACTACAGCAGCAGAAGCAGAATTTATTTTAATCATAGTCTGTAACTTTTTCCCCAGGGTAATCCCTCAGTCTACTATTACCATCAAGCCAATCCATAGTTAAGTGACGAGTGTGTGTGAACATGCCAGAGTCAGAACCATGTGTACCTAAACTTGATGATAACTCGTTAAAGCTATCGCACTGGATTGTTTACACTCCAAACAGCGGAACTAACATCTGATGGAAAGGGGGAATTGATCCCAATTCGAACAGATCAGATCTAAGCTTTGTAGTACTGCCATATCCAGGGAGAAAATTCGATGGAACATTAAACAACTTACTGACGGAGAGGACTCCTGAAATATCCCCATCAAACATAACGGAACAGCCGTGTACATCTGTGTAAAAGACAAGGATATAGTATCTACACCATCCTCAGCCAGAAGCGTGGTGTTGATGATCCACCTCACCCTCGCCATGATACCCACAGAAACACAGATGCCAGTCTTTAACCGATTCGATTCGCTGCACGTGACATGAAGAAACAGCTGAACACAGCGGATACGACAAAGGCAATGGGCCCTGACCCCATTCCTGCAATTGGACTGAAGACTTGTGCAGCACAACAAGCTTTCAGTCTCTGGGGAAACTGTTTCATTCCAGATCCAATTCTGACATCTCCCTGGCAATGTGGAAAAATACTCAGTTATGTTAAGTCCACTAAAAGGGGAATAATTACAATCTGTCCAATTACTACCCCCTCTGTCCCACCACGTTATTCAAACCAAAAGGAGTCATTTCCGACAGATCTGTCAAGCAGCACAGAAATAACCTGCTCAGTGTGGTTTCTGATAGGTCCCCATGTGGAGATGGTGCAGTTGTGGAAATGTCACTGGATTACTAATCCAGACCAGGCCAATGCTCTGGCAGCTAGTGGAAATTAAAAACAATTAATAAAATGTTTACAGCGAGTTGTAAAATCTGGTCAGTAGTAGTGACCTTCAAGCCAATTTGTAAACACCAATTTCTTTTCCCAATGTATTTTGAGGAAATGAATCTCCCGTGCTTTCCTCTTCTGGCCTAAAACTGACTCCGAACACACGGACGTGTGATACACTCTTCAATGGTCTCTAAATTGGACAAGGAAGACACTCAATAGCATCAAACTGCTATGAGGACTTAAAGGATAAACCCGGACAGAACACTCAGACCAGCGTCAGTATCGGAAAAGGGAATTGGAAAAACAGTCCTGTTGTTCCTGCAGAGACCTCCTTCTTAACATTTGAGAGCTTCTGACAACATTGACAGAGCTTTTCCACAGACTGCACAGAAACATCGAGAAATGACTAGGCCAATCAACACACTGAGCCTTACCCCATTCCAGCTCGTGGAAGAAATCTCCTCAATGCAGTTTTCCCAAGCAATATACATATCCCGCAACGTGATTAACCATCGGAAAAATATAAAATAGGAACTACAGTAGTAGAATGTTCTATCCCTTTCAATACAATGACAGCTGATCCTTTATCTCCACACCATAAGCCTGTTCTCGCCACCCTTTTACTGTCTATAAATCCTTGTGTTTAATCAGTGCCCTGGTTTCCACAACCAGATCTGGGAGAGAATTCCCTAGGTTCACCAGTCTCTGAGTGTAGACATTTATTCTCATCTCAATGCAGTGTGGCCAGTCTGCACCGAATACTGTGGCCCGAGGTTTTAGACATCTCAGCCAGGGCAATTATCATCCGTACTTCCAATCTGCCTCACCCTGTCAGAGTTTTATATATTTCACTGAGATCTCCGCGCACTTTCCTAAACATCCTGCAATACAGGCCCAGTCGCGTCAAACTCTGCTCCCACAACAAGCCCGTCCTCCCAGAGATCAGTCTGGTCATCCCTCACTGCTCTCCCTCAATGTCAGCTTTGTCCTTTATTAGATTACGAGACCAAAACTGCACACAATACTATACAATGTTCGAGATGGGGTCTCACCAAGGCCCTGTACAGCTACAGTAAGACAACCTTACTCCTGGACACAAATACCCCTGAAATGAAGGTCAACACATTATTTATCTTACTAACTGCTTTCTGTTCCTGCAATATTGCTTTCAGTGACTGGTGTTCAGGGAGATCCAGATCATTTTCAATTTTACAGCTCCCCACCTGATGGGTCCATACCCATTGGTCTGTGTGTCAATTCCATTCCCAGTATTGACTTCTGGATTCAGAACTCACTGCCTGCATGGACCTCGGAGGCTGCGCAGACGGAAACAAATAAAGGAGCATCAGTCACTTTATAGATCAACATTTTAGAACCAATCCCTTTCCAAATGGTCAGCTGCTGTTCTATTTATTCAACAAAGTGCACAACGTCACATCTACCCATACTGCTCTACATCTGCCAAACATTCACTCTCTTAACTCAATCAATTTAGAGCTTTTCTACATCCTCCTCACCCGCTGACAATCCAACATGGTTTAGTGCTGTCAGCAGGCTGGGAAATATTGCATTTGGTTCCCTCAACCAAATGTTGGATGTATGTTAGGAAAAGCTGGGGCCTAATCCCCGATCCCTGTGTTTTTTGTCTCCAATAAAAGGGTCCTTTTATTCTGGTGTTTCTGGTTCAAGGTCTCCTTTGCTGGAGCTTGTACACTCTGACTTGCTGTTTCCCTATTTTCTCCCCCTCTCTCTTCTCTCTGTAACTTACTGACCTTGTAGCTTGGACAGTATCAGCAGCAACGAGAGGCCAAACATGCAGACTTTGAATGGACTCAGGGCATGGCCCTCGATAGTTCTCAAGTGGAGCACAGTGTATGGACCTTGAGCTGGTCCCAGTGCAGAGGATAGTGTGTCCCTGCTTACTTTTCCGGAGCAAGCACAGGGCCTGGAATTGTAAACTGCTACATCAGCAGAGGCAACGCGTGTGAGGTAGGCTCAGTCGCAAAAGGTGTTGCCAGAGGATTGTGGAATTCGTTGTTGGTTGGGTGGTGCGTTGGTGCTGATGAAGTAGACGATCGATGAACAATCAAAATGCCTACAGTCCTATGTGCTTTCTTAATTAGTTTATTCCCTGTCCAATCACATTCAGAGATGTGTGGAGAAGTACCCTCTGAGATTCCTAGTGTGCTCCTTCTTCCAAAGTGCATCACCTCATATTTATCAGGGCTATATTCCATCTGCCATTGATCTGCCCATCTGACTATTCCATCTGTATCTTCCTGTAAAATAAGGCCTTCCTCCTAACTGCCAACCACCTGGCTAATCTTTGTTTCAAACACAAACTTACCTATCACAAACCCCAATTCTCCCCCCACACGACCCCTCCACATTCACATCTACATCATTTATGATTACCACAAATAATAAAATACACTGCACTGCTCCCTGTGGTAATCGAAAGACACTGGTCTATCTCCACCACATTTTCTGTAATGTGGGACCACATTAGCTGCTCTCCAGTCCTCTGGAACCTTCCTTGTGGTCAGATTTGACTTAAACATTTGGTCAGAACATTTCCTCTCTTGTCTGAAACATTATCCTGTGATACAACTCATGTGGATTTACATCATCCCAACTTGCATCTTAGTCGAGAGCTCTTAATGCATCTTCTCGAATTCTGCACCTGCATCCTCCGTCTCCCAGGTAAAACAGATACGAAGCACAGATGTAATAATCCATCAATGTTCTCCAGCTTCACATACTGATTCCCCCTTGGTTTCTAATTGGTTCTAATTGTTCCCTCTTTATTCTGTTCTACTTGCTGTTTTTTGTAGAGTATATTGGGATTCTCTCTAAACTTGCCTGCTGCACTTCTTCAAGCACCTGTATTAGTAAGTCTCCTGTGTGTGAATTTTCTAAGTTTCCCTGAGATCACCTCTCATTCTTTGAAAGAGTACAGCACACAGGTATAATCTCATCCGCATTCCATGCAACCTGTGCAGAACGACTTTACTTTTATGTTCCCGTTCCCTTTAAATGAAGGCCAACTTCACGTTTACCTTTCCATTTCCAAAAGTCCCTCCTGAACCGCTTTGGTTTAATATTATTTACTACTCACTGTATAAGCTCTTAAACCTGAATATCTAACTATATCACATCTACTGGTTTTCCATTGTCTCTGTCTACAAGAAACAGCTTCACACAATTTTTAAAATGTCATTAAAGGTGATTTCTTTTCGGGGGAGTTCCAAGATATTGGCGACCTAGTAGGTTTGCCCTGCTCAGCTCTACAGCAGAACCCAGACAAAGTGATGCATTCACTTTCTCTTTCTTACCCATTGTGGTAAAAATACTGACCCCCTGTATTGCTGCATGTCACTTGAAGTGAGTAAGGAAAATGACTAAGGGTAAAGGACCACGTGGATCGCAACTAGCAGGCACTGCCCTGCAGCAACGGAATCGCCCGCGGCCGTGGCGGCAGCCGCTGCGAAACTGCCAGGGGACTTACCATTAGAGCAGAGTTTGGTCATGGAGTACGTAAAACTCCTAGGGAAGATTGATTCAGAGATGGAGGAGACCCAGATCAGGAATGGAACCGATCTCGGCCATGCTGCAGAAGCATGACTAGGAGATCCAGCGTCTCAGACACATGTCATGGAGGTGGAGCAGCAGACTGCGTCCTCTGAAACTGCAGTGGAATCCTCAGCAGGTAGGGTCCAAGCCTTGGGATGGTGGGTACCGGGCGTGGAGGAGCAGGTCGACTTTGAAAATCGAGGCCACCATTAGAATCTCTGCCTGGTCGGGTGGCGGGACGGAAATAAAACGGCCAGCCCGTCAGTTTTTGGAGCAATGGCTTAGGTAGTTTTTGAAACTGGAATTAGAGGCGGGGCGGGTCGAGGTCGAGCAGGCCCAGCAGATCGCAGTGCGCAAGCCCAGGTGAGACCAGCACCCCCGCCCAGTCCTTGTGTAACTCCTGCATTATGGAGAGAAACAAATGGTTCTCCAGCACTGGGGAAGGATCCACAGGCTCTGATATCCAAAGGATCACGAATTATATTTTTCCAGGACCTTTCTACGGCCATGATCCACAAGAGGCAGGTCTTTGGTAAGGTAAAAAGGAAGCTGAGGGAATTGAATATTCAGTATACTGTAAGATACCCGACAATATTACGTTTCAACCACGGAGGGTCTTTGTTTAATTTTGACTCACTAGAAAATGCAATGGATTTCTTGGACACCTTAAGATAGATTGGCTGGCTCAAATAGTATGGATAATCATGTTCTCTTTGTTTCCTCTGTGGTTTGCCTCGTTTACGTGGTTTTGTTTTTTTTTAAATATGTGGGGGTTCCATTCATTTCTCTTTCTCCCTTTTCTCTTTTCTTCCTCCCCTCCCATTAACCTTGTTTTTCTATAATTTCCTTTTTGTTTCTATCTCTTAGTACGGAATGGGCTTAGTGTTTGGGGAGGTGGGGGGTTACATTTTTTTTCACCAGGGCTGCCATGGATATGGATGGGACGGGTTGAATGCCCACTTTAATTTTCTTGTTGTAAGACACATGTAACTTTTTAAAGTTTGTTTTGTCTGCTTTTGGCGAGCAGCTTCAGCTAGTACGAGCCAAGGAGGATTAGTGGGTAGTATGAGCGCTGCCTGTGGGGAAGGAGGGAGAATCACCTCTTATTTGTGTTATATGTTGGTTCATTGTACAAGGTTGTTAAGTTTTGAGTAGGTAGTTTTTGCAGTTGTATTTTCAGGTTTATATGAACTGTTTACCACTTTTTTGCAGTGCACAATAAAAGGGGTCCTTCCTCACCGGGGGATCACGGGCTGTTTCGGACGGCATTGGCTAACCGCTCGTTTAAATGGTGCACCTGGAACATTAAACAGGATTCATTCACCAATTGGTGTTTCCAGGCCTTAGAAAGTAAAGGGTCAATGTAGCCTTGGTGCTAGAAAAAAAGACATCTAACCAATAAGGAACATTTAAAGTTACAGATGAGTGTTTGGTTAGGTGTTATTTTCATCCTTTAATTCAAAATGTAGAGGAGTAGATTTTCTCATTCAGAGGAACCTTCTATATCAGTTGTTTGTCCACATTAAGGACGAATGTCAGCTGTTTCTGATACATAAAGCTTTATTACATGGAGAGGATCATGGGAGAGAGTCATAGAGATGTACAGCATGGAAACAGACCCTTCGGACCAACCCATTCATGCCGACCAGATATCCCAACCCAACCTAGTCCCACCTGCCAGCTTCAAGCCCATATCCCTATAAACCTTTCCTATTCATATACCCATCCAAATGTCTCTTAAATGTTGCAGTTTTACCAGCCTCCACCATTTCCTCTGGTAGCTCATTCCATACACGAACGACCTTTGAAAAGTTGCATATCAGGTCTCTTTTATATCTTTACCCTCTCACCCTAAACCTATGCCCTCTAGTTCTGCACTCCCCAACCCCAGTGAAAATATTTTGCCTATTTATCCTATCCATGCCCCTCATAATTTTGTGTAACTCTATAAGGTGTCCACTCAGCCTCCAACGTTCCAGAGAAAACAACCCCAGCCTGTTCAGCCTCTCCCTGTAGCTGAAATCCTCCAACCCTGGCAACATCTTTGTAAATCTTTTCTGAACCCTTTCAGGTTTCACAGCATTTTTCCAATAGGAAGGAGACCAGAATTACACGCAATATTCCAACAGTGGCCTAAACAATGTCCTGTACAGCTGCAACATGACCTCCCAACTCCTGTACTCAATACTCTGAACAATAAAAGAAAGCATACCAAACACTTTATTCACTATCCTATCTAACTGCAACTCCACATTCAAGGAGCTATGAACCTACACTCCAAGGTATCTTTGTTCAGCAACACTCCATAGGACTTTACCATGAAGTTTATAAGTCCTGTTAAGAGTTGCTTTCCCAAAATGCAGCACCTCGCATTTATCTGAATTAAACTCCATCTGACACTTCTCAGCCCATTGGCCCATCTGGTCCAGATCCTGTTGTAATCTAAGGAAACTCTCTTCACTGTCCTCAACACTTGCAATTTTGGTGTCATCTGCAAACTTACTAACTGTACCTCTTATGCTCGCATCCATATCATTTATGGAAATGCCAAAAAGTGGAGGACCCAGCTCCGATCCTTGTGGCATTTTACCAGTCACAGGCCTCCATTCTGTAAAACAACCCACCACCACCATCCTCTCTCTTCTACCTTTGAGCCAGTTCTGTATCGAAATGGTTAGTTCCGCCTGTATTCCATGATATCTAACCTTGCTAAATAGTCTCCCATGGGGAAACTTGTTGAACGCCTTACTGAAGTCCACATAGATCACATCCACTGCTCTGCCCTCATCAATCCACTATGTTACTTCTTCAAAAAACTCAATGAAGTTTGTGAAAAATGATTTCCCACGCACAAAGCCATGTTGACTATCCCGAATCAGTCCTTGCCTTTCCAAATACATGTACATCCTGTCCCTCAGGATTCCCTCCAACAACTTGCCCACCACCAAGATCAGGATCACCGGTCTATAGTTCCCTGGTTTGTCTTTACTGCCCTTCTTAAGCAGTGGAACCACGTTTGCCAACCTCCAGTCTTCCAGCACCTCACATGTGACTATCGATGATACAAATATCTCAGCAACGGGCCAAGCAATCACTTCTCTAGCTTCCCACAGAGTTCTCGGATACATCTGATCAGGATGTGGAGATTTATCCATCTTTACCCATTTCAAGACATCCAGCACTTTCTCCTCTGTAATCTGGACATTTTGCAAGATGTCACCATCTATTTCCCTACAGTCTACGTCTTTCATATCCTTTTCCTCAGTAAATACTGATATAAAATATTCATTTAGTATCTCCCCCATTTTCTATGGCTCCACACAAAGGCCGCCTTGCTGATCTTTGAGGGGCCCTATTCTCTCCATAGTTACCCCTTTGTCCTTAATATATTTGAAAAAACCCTTTGCATTCTCCTTAATTATATTTGCAAACACTATCTCATGTCCGCTTTTTGCCCTCCTGATTTCCCTCTTAAGAATGCTCCTACTTCCCTTGTACTCTTCTCAGGATTCACTCGATCTATCCTGTCTATACCTGACATATGCTTCCTTCTTCTTCTTAACCAAACCGTAAAATTCTTTAGTCATCCAGCATTCCCTATAGCTACCAGCCTTTCCTTTCACCCTGACAGGAATATACTTTCTCTGGATTCTTGTTATCTCATTTCTGAAGGCTTCCCATTTTCCAGCCATCCCTTTTACCTGCCAAAACCTGCTTGCAATCAGCTTTCGAAAGTTCTTGCCTCATACCATCAAAGTTGGCCTTTCTCCAACTTAGAACTTCAATTTTTAGATCTGGTCTATCCTTTTCCATCACTACTTTAAAACGAATACAATGATGATCGCTTGCCCCCAAGTTCTCCCCCACTGACACCTCAGTCACCTGCTCTGCCTTATTTCCCAAGAGTAGGTAAAGTTTTGCACCTTCTCTAGTAGGTACATCCACATATTGAATCTGAAAATTGTCTTGTACGCACTTAAGAAATTCCTCTCCATCTAAACCTTGAACACATTGGAAGTCCCAGTCTATGTTTGGAAAGTTAAACATCCTCTACCATACCGACCCTATTATTCTTACAGAGAGCTGAGATATCCTTACAGGTTTGTTTCTCAATTTCCCTCTGACTACTGGGTGGTCTATAATACAATCCCAATTAGATGATCATCTCTTTCTTATTTCTCAGTTCCACCCAAATAACGTCCCTGGATGTATTTCCGGTGATAACCTCCGGGAATAACATTGAGCTGCCAGTCCTGCCCATCCCTGAGCCATGTTTCTGCAATTGCTATGATATCCCCGTCCCATGTTCCTAACCATGCCCTGAGTTCATCTGCCTTCCCTGTTAGGCCCCTTGCATTGAATACCTGCAGTTTAATTTTATCAGGAAGAGAAAGTGAGGACTGCAGATGCTGGAGATTAAAGCTGAAAATGTGTTGCTGTAAAAGCGCAGCAGGTCAGGCAGCATCCAAGGAACAGGAGAATCGACGTTTCGGGCATAAGCCCTTCTTCAGGAATCAGTCCTACATTAATTATATCAGTCCTATATTGTCCCTGCCTGCCCTGACTGTTTGACTGACTTCTGTTCTCAACTGTACCAGTCTCAGATTGATCTCCTTCTCACTATCTCCGTGGGTACCCCCCCCCCCCAATTTACGAGTTTAAATCCTCCTGAGAAGTTCGAGCAAATTTTCCTGTCAGTTTATTACTCCTCTTCCAATTTAAGGTGAAATACGTCCTTCTTGTACAGGTCACTTCTACTCCAAAAGAGATTTCAATGATCCACAAATGTGAGTCCTTCTCCCATACACCAGCTCCACAGCCATGTATTCATCTGCTCTATCCTCCTATTCCTATCCTCACTAGCTCGTAGCGCTGGGAGTAATCCAGATATTATTACCCTTGAAGACTTCTTTATAAATTTCTGCCTAACTCTGTAATCTCCCTTCAGAATCTCAACTTTTTCCCTTCCTTTATCGTTGATTCCAATGTGGACAACGACCTCCTGCTGGCCCCTCTCCCTGTGAGAACATTCTGCACCCTCTCTGAGACATCCTTGATTCTGGCACCAGGGAAACAACACACCATTCTGCTTTTTCTCTGCTGGCCACAGAAATGTCTGTCTGTACCTCAGACTACAGAATCCCCTAACACAATTTATCTCTTGGAAGCCGACATACCCCTCGTTGCATTAGAGCCAGTCTCAAAACCAGAAACTTGGCTGTTCGTGTTACGTTCCCCTGAGATCCATCACCCATTACATTTTCCAAAACAGCATACTTGTTTGAAATGGTCCATCCACAAAAGACTCCTGACATATCTGCCTACCTCTCTTACCGTTCTTGGAGTTAATCCATATGTGTGACTTTATCTGAGACTTTCCCCCTTCCTATAACTGCCATCCATCACATACAGTTGCTGCTGCAAATTCCTCATTGCTTCTAACTGTCTATCCAACCGATCCATTTGATCTGATAAGAATTGCATCCAACAGCATTTATAGCAGATATAATCCACAGTAACCCTTAAACTCTCTTTAAACTCCCACATCTGACAAGAAGTACATATCACTGCAAAGGCCATTTTTGCTCCTTCGCGATCTATAGACCCAGAACATAATGCTGTCTTATTCCTCTACAAAACACTGCACCAGGTTAAATTAATAGCTATGGCTTAAATTTTAAGTTTAATCAAGAGACTTATCTCCAAAAACATATAATCAAGAAAGAACCCACTATACTCACTACTGCAGCCTTTTAAGTACAGACTTAAAGCAACGATTAACTTACCTGATTCTGTGTTGTGAACCTCGCCCAAACAGGTTTCTCCAAGATTAGTCGTGAAATTCACTGTTTGTTAATTTTCCCAGATGCAATCCGATGTCCAGCGATACATGAATTCAAAAACAGCAAAGGCAGTAACTGTGCAGGCGCTCTCTCTGTCCCTCCCTCTCTCTCTCTCTCTCTTTCTCTCTCTGTCTCTCCCCTGCACAGTCCTCACCATGTGCTTCTTTCGTCTGTCCTTCTCCCTTTTGTAACTCCTATTGGTTTGACATTGTTTTTTTTTCCCAAAGTTCCAAAACAATACAACAACATATAAAACATTAATTGCTGCTCCTGGAATTTGAGGAAGTCTCCTCCAGTACCTAAAATACCTTAAAAAAAGGAGCAGCTCTTACAGCTAGAAATTTTTCCCATCCTCCATCTTGCCCCGGTACACCCCTCAAATTAACGGATGCACTCTCCAGGTTGATGGCCCTTGGGGGGCGTCATACAATTTTAGTGATCCCCAGGTGGATAGGTTCTTTCGGGTTCTCGCGGATGTTTCCCTGCAATCTAGGCAGCTGGTGGATCTAAACAGGGAGCTGGGCTTGGTGGATGTGTGGAGATCGTTCACCCTTAGTGTAGGGACTTCACCTTTTTACCTAACCCACATAAGTGTCAAACTAGGATTGACATGTTTTTGCCCCATTGGCCTTTTTGATTTCAGTGCTGTCCTGTAGAATTGGGAACATAACCATTTCTGATCATTTCGCAGTGTACATGGAGGTAAAGGATGGTGGCGATGGGACAGGCTCGCAGCACTGGTGCATGGATATATTCCTCCTGAAGAATGGCTAGTCATAGAGTCATAGAGATGTACAGCATGGAAACAGACCCTTCGGTCCAACCCATAATTGCCAACAAATTATCCCAACCCAATCTAGTCCCACCTGCCAGCACCTGGCACATATCCCTTCAAACCCTTCCTATTCATATCCCCATCCAAATGCCTCTTAAATGTTACAATTGTACCAGCCTTCACCACATCCGCTGGCAGCTCATTCCGTATGCGTACCACCCTCTGCGTGAAACAGTTGACGCCTGGGTCTGTTTTATATGTTTCCCCTCTCACCCTAAACCTATGCCCTCTAGTTCTGGACGCCCCGATCCCAGGGAAAAGATTTTGTCTATTTATCCTATCCATGCCCCTCATAATTTTGTAAACCTCTATAAGGTCATCCCTCAGCCTATGACGCTCCAGGGAAAACAGCCCCAGCCTGTTCAGCCTCTCCCTGTAGCTGAAATCCTCCAACCCTGGCAACATCCTTGTAAATCTTTTCTTAACCCTTTCAAGTTTCACAACATCTTTCCAATAGGAAGGAGACCAGAATTACAGGAAATATTCTAACAGTTGCCTAACCAATGTCCTGTACAGCTGCAACATGACCCCGCAACTCCTGTACTCAATACTCTGAACAATACGGAAAGCATACCAAACGCCTTCTTCACTATCCTATCTACCTGCGACTCCACTTTCAAGGAGCTATGAACCTGCACTCCAAGGTCTCTTTGTTCAGCAACACTCCTTAGGAGCTTACCATTAAGTGTATAAGTCATGCTAAGAATTGCTTTCTTTTTGAATATTTTTCATGGTATTTTTAAAAAAAATTGCACATTAATTTGGACGGCCAGTAATCCGACGGTGCTCTGGGAGACTGTCTAGGCCTATGCAAGGGGTGTGATTATTTCTTACTCAGCGACTCGGAAGCGGTAGAAGTGAGAGCAGCAGCTGTCAGAGCATATTTTGACAGACCGACAATGCTCCGGGCTGGTCTAAACGCTGCTCTCACCCAGACAGCAAAGAGGGTGATTTCATTTCCGAAACAGAGGGTATTCGAGTATGGTGATAATCCGGGTAGATATCTGGCATACTTGGCAGAAAGAAGAGTGCCCCCAGTCTATCACATCCATTAGCGCATGTGCTGTTAAAATCACTTGCGATCCCAGAAAGATTAATGCAGCATTCATGAAGTTCTTTTCTGTGCTGTTCCAGTCAGGGGGCTGTAAGGACAAATTGGCGACAATGAAGCACTTTTCTTGTACCCTGGACATCCCAGGTGTAACTTCAGAGCAGGCATCTCTTTTGAATGCCCCTCTGACAATCCAAAAGATACAGGTGGCTGTAAGGCAGCTCCAGGGTGGTAAAGCACGGGGCCCAGATGGACTTTAGAGTGAGATTTAAAAGGAGTTCATAGACATGCTGGCTGGGCCAATATTGGATATGTACAATTATTCTTACAGTCAGGCCTACCTCCCATCCTCTCCGAGAGAAGGAAATATTTATCTTATTCTCCCGAGGGTTGCACTTCATAAAGGCCTATGTCCTTATTAAACGTGGACTTTAATAGTATGGTGAAAATGCTGGCATTGAAGCTGAAGAAGATCTTGCCCTTCATTGTGAAATAGGACCAGACAGGTTTTATTAGTGGTCACATGTTGTCTAATAATAATAGGAGAACTAATATGGTTCAGGTGTGCCAGCAAGGGTCGATTCCAGGCTTGGTAGTGGATGCAGAGAAAACATTTGACCAGGTGGAGTGGCCGTACCTCTTTTATGTCCTGGAATGGTCTGGCCTTGGAGGGGCCTTTGCCAGGTGGGTGACAGTATTATCTATTTATAAAGAAGCGGTTGTCACTCATGGCATAATGTCTAACAATTTTAGAATTGGCAGAGGCAGCCGTCAAGGGTGTCCTCCTTCACCGTTACTATTTACATTGGTAATTGAGCCGTTGGCAGAGCCCATCCAGAGGGACCACAATATTACTGGCCTGGAGGTAGGATCAGGATGACAAATGATCTCACTTTATGCAGATGACGTTCTTCTCTTTCTAATTAACTCGATGATATCTGTGCCCCAAGTGATTAATGTATTTGGATCTTTCTTGGGGTATAAATTTTTTTTATGAAATCGGATAACATGCCTGAGGGGGTCTTATTCGAATACCCGATCTTGGTGATGGAATCCGATTCCCTTTCAGATGGTCAGAGGGAGGTTTCCTGTATTTAGGCATTTTTATCATCCCGGCCTTCAATCAATTAGATAAAGCTATCTTCCTGCAGTTGCTCGAGAACATAAAGCAGGACCTTCAGCACTGGGAGGATCTTTCTATATCCTGGTTGGGTAGAATATCTCCAGTCAAAATGAATGTATTGTCCCATTTATTATATCCCATGCAAATGCACCTTTTGATACTGCCCAGGCAGCCTATACGGAGCTTTACAGTCGGCTTGCATCTTTTATTTGGCGTCACAGGCAGCCTCTTATGGAGCTCACCCAATTGCAGTTTCTGGGGGAGCTGAGGGATGTGGATTTTACACACTTTAACAAATACCAATTGAGTTCCCTCCTCGCCTATGTGGCTGATTTGATTTGCCAAGACCCGCGGTCAATGTGGTTGGTCATCGATGCCTCCCAGGCAAAATGTCCCCTCATTCATTTGTTGTCCATAGACAAGATGCAGACTGTTATGGACCATTGCAGAAATCCAATTGTCTTTAACACAGTTAAAGCATGGAGAATGATGCAACAAAGTGAGGGCAATTTACAAAAAAAAACACTTCCCTTTTACTCCCATTGTAACATTGATGGATTCTGGCTTTTGGCTCTGGAAGTCCAGAGGAGTTTCCTGTTTGGGAGACTTATTTGACGGCGAGGGTATGATGTCTTTCGAGCAGCTGAGCCAGAAATATGAGCTATCTACGAGATTAGGAATTTTATATATATATAAAAAAATTACATTAATGGTTAGCCCCCATAAGTCGAATATGGAGGTGAGAGTCCTTCAGTCCATGTGCACTCTCTCAGTCAGCAATCTCTAGCATTTAATAGGAGGTAGTGTTTCAAAGGACATCGAGCAGCTGTATGGAATTTGGGTTCAGCAATTGGGGGTGGGTGGATAACTTCAACAGAGGAGTGGGCAGATATTTGGAAGAATGTCTGGAAGATTTCAATTTTCAATAGGACACAAGCTATGCAACTGAAGGTACTCCACAGGGTTTATTTAGCATCAGAGTGGCTTGCCAAATTTCAGAAAGGAGCGTCCCCAAATTGCCCAAATGTAAAACAGATGTTGGTACATTTGCTCATTACTTATGGTCATGCCACAAACTTCGTAGATATTGGGACCCTTTCGCATGTGTTTTAGAAGGGGTCTTGGTAACCGAGGTCAAGGTAGATCTGATGTCCCGCCTCTTGGGTTTGCCAAATCACCCATCTTTGGGAAGAAATTGTTTAGTATACTTTCATTTTGTGCGAGAAAGAGCATTCTGATGAGGTGGGTGTTGGAAAATCCCCCAGGATTCTCGGGGTTGTGTAGTTTAGTTATGGAGCACATGCCCCTGGAGTTCCTTACAATTATCATGCACCAGAAAATTGAACTTTTTGATAGGACGTGGTGGCCCTTTTTGAACCATGTATGCGCGGACTTATTGGCTATTTTAGTCAGGGCCTTTGTGTAATCATAAGCATTGTGTTTGATGTCCGAGATGCCCCTTGGGAGGAAGAATCTGAACCAGCACGGTTTAACAATGCCAGCTCTCGATACACTAAGGAGCCTGTTGGGACCCACAGGCGGAATATACAGGAGAGCTCAAGCCATGCATCTTGCACATTGTTTCTGAGCTCGATAATGATGTCCATGGGAATCCAAGGATGTGAGTACCAACTGCTAGGTTAAGATACAAAAGGACAGATATTCATGTTACAATTGGATGATTACTTGACTGACAAATTCAATAAACGTGGATCTTCTCAGAGAAATAGGACTAGCTGGAGATATCAGACTTTGGGGGCGGCGTCCAATAACAAGAATGAGAACATAAAATAAATATGCTGAGAGATAAGCTCAAATTGTCACTTCTATCAGATGCCCAATCCGCCACACAGAATCAGACACCATAATCCAGAGGAGATATCCGTTTAGCATGGAGCACAGTGCATACCAGGTTAGTGTACTGCTCAATACAACCCAGTACTCTGCACAGACAGTGCGGACCACACCAGTCCGTGGGGAACTGTGCAGTGTATAACAGTGAATTGCTCTATAAAGCTGGAGCAGTTACCCTCCCAGCATGTAGAGCTGTGTCCACCCCCCAGTGCATTGATCTGTAAACCAGGAGTAGCTACCCTCCCAGCTTGCAGAGCTCTGTACACAAACCCAGTGCATTGATCTGTAAACCAGAAGCAGTTACCCTCCCAGCATGTAGAGCTGTGTCTATCACCCTAGCACATTATTCAGTAACATTGTGTTAGATCACTGCCCAGTGTGGGGAAACTTGCAGCCCATGTGGGAAGTGACAGGAAATGCAGCTCCCCTCCATTTACAGCTTCATACTTCCATTGTGCCAAGGGATGTAGAACATCTTGTCAAAAGGAAGGAGGTAGTTTACTTAAGGTTGAGGAGGCAAGGATCAGACAAGGCTCTCGAGGGTTACAAGTTAGCCAGGAAGGAACTGAAGAATGAACTCAGGAGAGCAAGAAGCGGGCATGAAAAAGTCTTGGTGGCTAAAAGCGAAGATGTTCTACACATATGTCAGGAACAAGAGGACAGCCAGAGTGAGGGTAGGGCTCATCACAGATTGTGGAGGGAATTTGCGTCGTGAGTTAGAAGAGGTAGGGGAGGTCCTTAATGAATGCTTTGCTTCAATATTCACTACTGAGAGGGGCATTGAAGTTCATGGGGAGAGCGTGAAACAGGCTGATATACTAGAACAGGAGGGTGTGACGAAAAAGTTGAGAAACACAAAGATAGATAATTCTCCTTGGCCAAACAGAATATAAGCAAGTATTCTACAGTAAACGAGAGAAGAGATTGCTGCACGTTTGGCAATGATCCTTGCATCCTCACTCCCCACTGCAGTCAGGCCAGATGAAAAGAGGTTGGCAAATGTTCTTCCCTTATTCAAGCAATGAAATAGCTTGAAAATCTTCGGAATTATAGACTTATCAGTCTTACGACAGTGGTGGGCAAAGTAATGGAGAGGATTCTGAGAGACATGATTTATGATTACGTGGAAAAACTATCGTTTGATAGAGTTAGTCAGTATGCCTGTGTGAGGGGCAAGTCATGCCTCACGGTTCTTTTTGAATCATTTGAGGATGTGACAAAACACATTTATGAAGGTAGATCAATGGATGTGGTATATATGGATTTTAGCAAGACGTTTGATGAAGTGACCCATAGTAGGCTCATTCAGAAAGTATGGAGGCATAGGATGAAGGGAAATCTGGTTGTCTGGATACACAATTTCTGGCCCATAGAAGACAGAGGTTGGTAGTAGATGGAAAGCATTCAGTCTGGAGCTCGGTGATTAATGGTGTCCCGCAGGATCAGTTTTAGGACCTCTGTTCTTTGCAATTTTTATTAATGGCTTGGATGAGGAAGTGGAAGTGTGGATTAGTACGTTGGCCGAAAACATAAAGGTTGGTGGAGTTCTTGATAATGTTGAGGTATGTTGTAGGTTGCAATGGAACATTGAAAGGATTCAGAACTTAGCTGATCAGAAGCAGATCAAGTAAAACCTGGAAAAGTGTGAAGTCATTCACTTTGGAAGGTCGAATTTGAATATAGAATATTGGGCTAAAGGCAGTATTCTTGGCAGTGCGGATGAACAGAGGGATCTTGGGGTCCATGTCCAGAGATCCCTCACAGTTGCCACCCAGGTTGATGGCAAATCGGCAAAAGCGAGGACTGCAGATGCTAGAGATCAGAGTCAAGATTAGAGTGGTGCTGGAAAAGCATAGCAGGTCACGTAGCATCCGAGGAGCAGGAAAATCGATGTTTCAAGCAGGAGCTCTTCATCTGATGAAGAGCTCCTGCCCGAAACATCAATTTCCCCGCTCCTCGGATGCTGCCTGACCTGCTGTGCTTTTCCAACATCACTCTAATCTTGACTCAGGTTGATGTGATTGTTAAGAATGTATATATTGTGTTGGCTTTCGCAAGCTATGGAACTGAGTTTCAGAGTTGCGAGATTATGCTACAGCTCTATAAAGCTTGGAATAAACCACTGTTATGAAGTTGAAGGTGTGTATAGTACCTTTTAAGAGAGAGTGAATGTTGTTCTGCACTGAGAGCTTGCAAGCACCTGTCGTATGACTAGCTAGCAGATCCCAAAGTATACTGGAAAATATAAAGCATGCAACGTTTGGCTATGAAACAGATACCTTGAGTTTTGGTTGCTGTTTGACAACAATTCGAATTTAACCATTCATTTTAAATTATGCCCCAGGATACAAAAGTCAATCGATTTTGAATTTATTGTTTTGCCAACATCAAACCAATGAGATGATCAAATATTGAGTGGCATAACAGATGCTGACAGTTCGCTAGTTGGGCTGAGAGTAACTGCCATCTAGAGAGAGACGGCCATGCAATACTCTCTCTGAAAAAGATACCGTTTTTGTATGAAACATCCTTGCACTAAAATTCAGAAGACAACCCAGGAAAATCTTCAGCTGAAAGAAAGATGACATTAGAGATGACAGATGCTGTGTGGTTTTGAAACTAATTTGATGCAATTTTAATATGGGCTTTTCTTATTGCAACATTATGTTGTTATAAAGTTGGAAGCAAATACCAATCAGTTCAGAGAAACAGGGGCTTAGAGTTGTAAATAGTTGTTGTTAAATGTTCACTTTTAGAGTTAAGGAATAAATTGATATTATTTATACGTAAAGAGTGAATTTTGAGATTTGTCACTCGTACTTTAACTGCTTACGTTGCGAGTTGAGCTTTTCTGGCTGTTTTAGTTTCATTAGCGGAAGGGTTTATCGCCATGATGTCACACTACACGTGGAACATTGTGTTCAGTTCTGGTTGCCTTGTCATAGAAAAATGTAGAAGCTATAGAGAGGGTGCAGAGGATTTCCTGCAGTGCAACAGAAATATTGACACACACCATACAGACCAAGTGAAATATTGGGAATGTCACCACGCGAAAAAGTAAATAGTGGCAGATTCTCGATGTCTGTATCAACATCAGTGTGTCAGTGTGTGTATTGTACGTCTGTATTGATGACAGTGTATCTGTGTGTGCATGTGCATCAGTGTATCGGTGTGTGTCTCTGTATGTCTGTGTTAGTATCTGTGTTACTGCATCAGTTTTTGTGTGTGTGTGTATCTATAATCAATAATGTGTATCTATGCGTGTCTGTATTCGTCTCTGAGTGTATCCATGTGCATAGCGGATATGTCAGCCTCTGTGGTGTTTAACGTGAAGCAATGCCCCGTCGGTTGAACTTCACACTCTACTACATGGACGGAATTCCTGGTGAAGTGCTCCGACCCAAAACATTAAATTTCCTGCTCCTCGGAAGCTGCCTGACCTGCTGTGCGTTTCCAGCACCGCACTCTGGACACTGATCTCCAGCATCTGCAGACCTCACTTTCTCACATCAGAATTTCAGTCTGGGAGGAAGCCAGCTCACAGTACCATCCAAACTGACAGCAGCGCCAACACACACACACGCACACACACATATAGGCAGACATAGGGAGTATCGTAATTGTACTGAGGACCCTAAGAATGGAGAATGCTCATGTAGAGTAATGTCTGCGCTCCTTCTACAATGTGGAAGTGATTTGTCTTTGAAGATTATTCGTGACACAGAGTGTACACAATAAAGAGTATTTCCACTGCAACTGCATCCAATGAAGGTCGACTGAAACATTTGTAAAGTGATGTAATGCATTTATTGCACGTTCTTTAACTTGAAATCTTTTCTAATGCACTTTTACAAATTAAAAGTGAGAAAGGATTGAAAAGTCTTGAAACTGACCCAGTGATGTTGGTAATTTCTCAAGAACAATATCACTAGGTATCAGACGAAATTGCTCTGCACTTAAAAAGTCTTTATTTGAAAACACAAGCAGTCGTGCAATCTGAGAGATTCACAGAATTTGATATCTTCTGAGAGAGAAACAAACCTGACATTTGTGTAGGGGAGGGCAGCAGAGGGTGGCATTGTATGGCTCTACACTTAACATTGACAGGCAGTAGAGATGGAGGAAGGGGGAGTGTGTTGGTATCAATTTCAGTGGATTTACCCCAAACACTACAAAGACCACGTTTAACAGCGATGCAGACAGAGATACACACAAACATGTATAGACACATTAAACACAAAACACATATAGATGCAGGTGTGAACACTTACACACTAACACATACACACTCCTGCACACAGAAAAAGTAGTTTATTTAAGATAGAGATAAGTACGTTTTCATTAATAAGGGAACCATTTGATAAGTGGGCGAAGGCAAAAGAATGCGGCTAAGAAACATTTCACCTGTGATCAAATGGCACAGCAGATCCGATTGGCTAAATGGCTTAATTCTGCTTCAATTTCCTATTTTCTGAAGCGATTCATTTTGGAAGATAGAATTCAAATGCAAATTACGGGGTCAAAGGTAGCATTCTTGGCCGTGTGGAGGAACAGACGTATCTTAGTGCCCACGTTCTTAGGTACCTTCAAGTTGCCATTCAAGTTGATAGGGGTGTTAAGAGGAGTATGGTGAGTTGGTTTTCGTTCAAAAGTATTCTGTTGAGTTCTGGTCGCCCCATTGCGGAAAGAAATTGGAGGCTTTCCAGAGGGTGCAGACAGGATTTACCAGGATGTTGCCGGTGCAGGAGGGCATGTATTAAGGAGAATTTCTAAGGGAGCTAGGCTTTTCTCATTGGAGTGAAGAAGGATGAGAGCTACATAATATAGGTCTGCAAGATGATGAGGCATAATTAGAGTGGACAATTGGAGACTTTTTACCGGGGTGGAAATGGCTATCATGCAGGGAGCATAATTTTAAAGTGATTAGAGGAAGGCTGAGGGGAGATGTCAGAGACAGTATTTCTTTTCTACAGATAGTGTTAGGTGCGTGGAATGCACAGCCAGCGGTAGTAGTAGAACCAGATACATTGGGGACATTCAAGCACCTCTTGGATAGACACATGGATGATAATAAAATGAAGGATATGAAGTTTAGTTTAGTCTTAGACTAGGATAAAAGGTTGGCACAACATTGAAGGTTGAAGGGCTGTGCTGTGCTGCACTGTTCTATAATCTAATTTCCTATACTCTTGTGAACTTATGGTATCTGGAGTTCATATAACCTCAGTTGAGGCTAAATTTGGTAAGTATTTGATTGTCAGTTGTTAAAGGAAATGTGGACAGGTTTGAGTTTTGAATGGCCTATATCTGTTACTAATTGTTGTGTCCCTGTGTCAAAAGAGTGGTGATTGGCTTGAGGGGGACACATTTTAAGAATAAGCGCATTCCCATTTCTGACTGATACAGAAATGTTCCTTTCTCTTTAGGGTTGTGTGATCTGTAGTGTTCCCATGCCCAAGCAGCAGTGAAGACTGGGCTACTAAAAACATTCAAAAATGAGTTCTATAGGTCATTAATGAACAAAAGAATCCATGTCTATTGGGAACAGACAGGAAAGGGATGTTTAGTTACAATCACATCAACAATGCACATTCTGAATGGAGCAGCAGGCGCAAAGGGCTGAATGGCCACTTGCTGTTCCTAACCCATGTCTTGTTCACTCACTCAAGCCCTCGATTCGGTTACAGAGGGAGACGAAGGTCCAATTCAGCCTGTCAGCAATGAGACACGAGGAGACCTTTTTGCCCTCTAAGGATTTACAAAGGAAGATGATAAAGTCATTCAACCATTTGAGTACATTATGCAGCACATGAGGAGGCCATACAACCTTTCTAAGCTGCTACACAAGAACAGGGAACCTTGGGTAACTATCAGTAAATCGACAGTAGGGATTAATATTTGTTTTCAGTTTGGAAAACTTTAACGTGGTGGAGTTCTGTAGAGATCAGTGCAAGATCAACAACTATTTCGAACCTGTCAATGATTTGGATGTGGGGACTGATTAGACTGGAGCTCAATTAGCTCAGTCACCAAGATACTCATTCAATAAGATGTCAAGTGGAGGTAGAGAGTCTGTAATGGGGTAGAGACAGGGGAGGTTAGTGTGTCAACCTTTAGCAGAAGCAGTATAACCTGCGCAAATGAAGTTTATGCAGTGACAAAAGGGTAAAACAACAGTAAACTACTTAAAAAGAATGAGATAACAAAACTCAGTGTGACAACGGGATTTGTACATCCTGGTGCATGCATCACACAAAGTTCTTATGCAGATGTGGTAAGTGGTTAGGAAAGTATATGGAATGATTCTATTCCATGCAAAGGCTATCAGAATATTTTACTGCATCTGTGCAGGGCCTTTCTGAGGCCACATCTGATGTATTGCGTGTAGTGATGATTCCCTAAACTGAAAAATAAATGTACTCAATTGATTCTGAAGCTTTGTAAAGGTGTACGTGTTCCTGGAAAGAAGGCCTTATTCTGTCATACAAGCAGAAACAGACCTTTCGGTTCACCTTGTCCATGACGACCTGATGTCCTCAATTAATCTCGTCCCATTTGCCAGCACTTGGCCCATAACCCTTCCTATTCAAGTACCCATTCAAATGGCTTTTAAATGTTGTAATTTTCCCAGCTACCAACACTTCCTTTGGTAGTTCATTCCATGCACTCAGAGAAAGGATTACCACTTTTATTTCTTTTAAATCTTTCCCCCTCATCTTCAAACGATGTGCTCTAGTTTTGGACTCCCTCAATCTCAGAAAATGTCCTTGGGTATTCACCATCTCCATGCCCCTCACAATTTTGTAAACCTCGAATAGGCCAGAGCACTTCTGGTTTGAGAATGAGAGATTTTCATACTGAACCATATAAGATCTCGAGGAGAGTGCATCAGGTGCTTGGCTGATGGACATTTCCTCTGGTGTGGGAAACTAGAACTAAGGATGCTGTGGTTCTGTTCGCCGAGCTGGAAGTTTTTGTTGCAAACGTTTCATCCCCTGGATAGGCGACATCATCAGTGCTTGGGAGCCTCCTGCGAAGTGCTTCTTTGATGTTTCCTCCGGTGTTTATAGTGGTCTGTCCCTGCCGCTTCCGGTTGTCAGTTTCAGCTGTCCGCTGTAGTGGTTGGTATATTGGGTCCAGGTCGATGTGTTTGTTGATGGAGTTTGTGGATGAATGCCATGCCTCTAGGAATTCCCTGGCTGTTCTCTGTCTGGCTTGCCCTATGATAGTAGTGTTGTCCAGTCGAATTCATGTTGCTTGTTGTCTGCGTGTGTGGCTGCTAAGGATAGCTGGTCGTGTCGTTTTGTGGCTAGTTGATGTTCATGTATGCGGGTTGTTAGCTGTCTTCCTGTTTGTCCTATATAGTGTTTTGTGCAGTCCTTGCATGGTATTTTGTACACTACATTAGTTTTGCTCATATTGGGTATCGGGTCCTTCGTTCTGGTGAGTTGTTTGAGCATGGCTGTTGGTTTGTGTGCCATTATGAGTCCTAGGGGTCGCAGTAGTCTGGCTGTCAGTTCTGAGGCATCACACAGAAACGAAGCTGCATCAGGACACTATTCAAAAGGGCCACAACACACTGCAGTACACCAGAACTGCAAAAAGAAGAAGAGGAACACCTATACAAGGTATTCGAACAGAACCACAGCAACGAGCACCCGAGCTACAAATCTTCGCACAAACTTTGAGAACTATGGATGCAAGTTTAAGAGAACAATGTATTCATTTTAACACAGATAGTCCAGAGACAAGAATTTATTGGACAAAAATATGAGGACACATGCAAACGCATCTTCAAATTATAGCTGATAAAGTGCTCCTACATGGAGCAGGGATCAGGGACGGAGTCATACAATCCCGAGCATATTCAAGGAGGCTTCACTTGGTACACTTAGGTGGTCAGATAACATTATTGTATATTTCATTTAAAAGCTGGAGGAGATGCAACCTGCTAGAGACGTCACGGGTTATTGTTTCCTTTGTTTCCTTCTTCCTTCTCACAGCAATGTATGAGAGGTTGAAACTCATCAGGCATCGTTAACACTCGTGAAGGATTCTTGTTGAGGGTTAATTGGAATCTCCACACTGGCAGAAGCAAATGGAATTCAGCCAAATTCAAATGTTCCAGGAAGGTATCCGATTGACAGCAGCTTGTGTGAACAGAATGACCTCAGATGCAGAATACAATTTAATATTTCCTTTTGTCTTGAATTTAACTTTTATTACGAAAATCTCTTTCAAGCTGATATTCTGCAGAGATTTTTTTTCTGTTTGTCTTCATGCATGTGCGTGTCTGTGTGCACGTGTGTGTGTGACAGTGTGTCTCCGTGTATGTGTCTGTGTATGTGTAAGTTTCTGGGTTTACAAACTGCGTCTCAGTATACACTGAAAGATAAATATTAATGTACATATTTGTCCACACTGCTTGTCATGTATCTTTCCATTAGGTTGGGTAAGTTTACTTAGATGAAATTTGGAAAAGTAATTTACCTTCCTGAAGAAGGGCCTGTGCCCGAAACGTCGAATCTCCTGTTCCCTGGATGCTGCCTGACCTGCTGTGCTGTTCCAGCAATAAAGTTTCAACTTTGTGATCCAGCATCTGCAGACCTCACTTTCTCCTCAAAGTAATTTACCAATCTACCTGACTTGGCCCGAACAAAGAACCTGACCAAATCTGAGAACTACATCATTGATTTTATCACCAACCTAGTTCCATTTAAAATGTGTCATGACCAACAGAGGAGGGGAACTAGAAAATGAAACAGAGACCTCTCCAGCCCCAGTCTAAACAGGCATGAGGAGAAATTCACAAAGGGCTGCTTGAGTGGGAATGGTCTTCTCTAGAAGTTTGTGGTGTTTGTGTGTTTGCATTTATTGAAAGCCATTCAACTTCGATTTTGGATGGTAAAGGACAATGAACTACATAAAGAAAAGTGAGGTTGAAGCCACAACCTGATCAGCCACAATCTTAGTGTCTGGTGGAGAAGGCTCCAAGTGTCTAATGGCCAACCCTTCTCCTCAGTCCCTAGTTACTATGTTCGATTGAACTTCTCAAACCTGCTGGACAGGAACACTCAGAGGCCATTTACCCCAATAACCTGGTGCACAGAAACAGTGGAAACCATTCAGCGGATGAAGACTGTCACACACATTTTGACATGGTGTTGGATAATATTCTTGGGAAAAGAAAGGGTAGGTGACGGTGAGAAACATCTCACTCCACGGTCTTTACAGAACTGTCTTCATTTGTTGGTCATGTTGCCGATCCAGATTCACTGTAAATACGCGTCCATACCTCACCCAGAGATGGCCCACAAAAACCTCTGCTCTCCCTGACTGCAATATCCAATAACAGAACTTCCAGGAAAATAACTTCCCAATAACAGAATGAGAGAATTTCAGCTACACGAATACGCTATTCAGCCCTTCTGGCCTGTCTTTCCCTTCAATATGATCATAGCTAATCTGCAAAAACCTCAACTCTTCTTTTATGCTCAATCCCTGCAGCCATCAAAATTCTGATGCCTCATATATCCACTGTCCACCCTTATAAACATCTTAGTGATCTACCTCCCCTACCTCTCTGGAATACAGAAGTCCCGACAGTCACTACCATCTGTAAGAAGGAAACGCTGCTCACAAAGACACCATGACCTACTCACATGAATAAAAGATATGAACACGCGGTAAGATTGATTGGACCCGATATCAAGGCAGGATTTCAAGGAACCCGAACAGAATTGAATGCAATAGGAATGAATCGTAAACTCCCGCTGATCAGATGCATTCAGAGGACAAGATTAGATATTTGTGATTGGTCAGGATCAATCATCTCTGTCACAGGACGCATCCTCAAGGAATCTTTTTCAGCTGCTTCAACGTCTTTCCCACATCATACGGTCAGAAGAGGGAGATGTTCACTGAAGATTGTTAAGAATAATTTGTCACCTGTCCATTGCTGAAGCAGTCCGTGTCCATGTGCAGCAAGACCTGGATAGCATCTAATCTGTGTTGCTAAAGTGAAGGTAACATTCATGTAACAGTCCTACTAGAAATTTCTCTTTCCCACAGTGAAATAAGAGGAGCTCATTCAGCTCCTCAAGCTGGTTGCAATGGAATATATTCAACCCACTGAAACTATTGGTCAAGAACAGGGATAGCCCATTCAGTCCCTCCTGACTATTACACAAGGAGGGAAGGAATGCAGACATCACATCGAGATGGTTAAACAGGAGCCAGGAGTTGCCAAGTCAGGTCTTTGAGTCTCTTCCATGTGACCAAGAAGAGGTCACCCAGCCTGTCAAGTCAATTGTATAGAAATAATAAGATGTCATTGATGCCCCAACATGACAAACAGTGAAGCAGAGACTACACAGATAAACCGCTCTATGTTGTTCCTCCTGGATCCATTGCGAGTGGGACACGTGTTACGTTCACTTGGTTTACAGACGGTGAGAAGGGAAAGTGGATGGTTCATGCCAAGTCTCAACGAAATAGCTTCTGTCTCTGAGAAGACAGACTGGTGTTTTAGTGAAGATTAGAAACTGGTGGGAATGGCTTACTCTTTCAGGAGTAAAGTATTGTGGCTGCTGACAGATTTGTGAAAAGTGCAGGTTCATACACCAACTGCATATTGAGACAGTGAGAGTTCATTCAGAGCCTGGAGCTGCCTCTCAACCAACATGGGGGCTCCGCAGGTATGTGAACTATTGGGAATCAAATATCATGGGAAAGTGTAATGTCTCACATGACCGCTGTCTGTTTCTTGACAATATGAGTGTTAGTGTTTAATCTTCAAGTTTAAATGTAAAAATCTGTTATTCTCTCTCAGCGCCATGGATTAAACACTCATTTTCCTCACGGTACCATCATCCCAGGAATAAGTCTGGTGAAACTATTTTGCATTATCTCAGTCGCAATGAAATCTTTCCTTATAAAGGAGAGAGAATCTGTACTTAGTGGCCTAATACCATTTACTGCCCTTTTATTTGCTCGCTCAGGTGAATTGTGTAAGTGATAACTGCAGTTCCCAATCTCTCATCTTCTAATAAATTCAAAATGAAAAGGACTGCATTTGTCGCTCACATTCAATTCATTTCTTTGCCTTGTGAGCAGCTGTTCTCCAAGCACTGATACATGGGCTACCCGATGAGCAATGACCTTTCGTCCAGAGCAGAATCTTACTCTCTGTATTCTCCCCATTATCCAATTCTCAATCCATGTAGTATATTCACCCCTTACACAAGGACTGTAACGTTCTTCACTTACCTGTCAAAGCCTCCTGAAAATTCAAATACACTCTTCCCATTGCTTCTCATTTGTGGATGTCACAATCAACATCCTCCACAAACTCCAAGTGGTTTATAAAAAACCATTTCCCTTTCTAAAATCTAGACTGACTCCGCAAATCATATCATAATTCTCCAAAGATCTAGTTATTACGAAACACTAAAAGGAATTCTGATATTTTCCCGCACATCTGAGATCAATATATTCATCAGTTGGTATTCTGATTTCATTCTCTCTCCTATTTTAAATATTTTGGTCGCAGTAGCTACTTCCAAGTCTGCAGTATTCTTTCCATAACACAAAAGCTTTGACAAACTTTGCCCTCCCTCAGAATTAAGGAATTGACTGTACAGAATCAGGCCATTCTGTACCTGCTCCCGAAAGAGCTACCCGGCAAGCACAACTCTCCAGCCCTAACTCTGTAGCCCTCTCAAATCATAACTCATTTAGTTCAGCAACGTACCAACATTCAATACAATGAGCTTTGTTTTTTTTTCCCCAGTACTTCCTCTTTAATGATTCTAACTTCTTGACGTTCCACATTTTCGCCAGTTACCATGTTCCCAAACATCTCCGGAAGATTTTCTCTTCCTTCCACTGTGGAGACAGAACCAACATATTCACCTCACCGGACGGAGATGGACTCTGTCACCTTGTGAGTACATGAGAGGATCACACTGTGGCAAAATGGATGTTTTACCCACTCCTGCCTGGAAAGTTCCAGAATCAAAATAGTTGGTGGACATTTTGAGTACAGTCCTCTCCCTGGTGTGAGACTACAGGTTATGCTGGAGGAGATTTCAGAGCTCCGTGACCTCCTCATTGTTGAAATTAACTGGCTTCACACTTAGCACCTGGAAACCATTCAACATTGGGAAATATTTGTGCAAATCTCAGAAAGGATAAAGTAGTGTCCTGCTCCTTCCTATGCAGTCTCTGCAGAGCCAGACTCTCTCCAAAATACAGTGCCCAAACCTTGTGCACAGTGGGGACACAAGACCCTCAGATTTCCCTAAGTCATTGTAGTAGCTGATAACACAAACCGAAGAAAACAATCCAGAGAACCTCCTCTCACTTTCCAGTGACGGGTACAAGTGAAATCTCTGTATACATGTCACACCCATTCAGAGTTAAGAAATGGTTTTCTCTCCTCAGTTCCTATTCCTGGCTGAGAAACCATTACAGCTCTGCACAGGCCCCGTGAGCTGAAATATTACTGGTTCTGTTCTCCATGGAAGTGGTTGACAACGTAGCTGCACAATTTTCTGTACCTCAGTCACAATAACAGCAACACTGTCATTACCAGTGTAGATGCTGAGGATGTGATGGTCTAGTGCTATTATCTCCAGACTATTAATCCAGGGGCCCAGCTAATGACTCAGACCTGGACTTGAATCCCGCCTCATCAGATTGTGGAATTTGAATTCAATGGAGTATTTGGGTTAACAATCTAATGAAAGATTGTGAATTGTTAAATAAAAACAAACACCTGGCCCACTTGTGTCCATCGAGGAAGGAAATCTGTTATCTTCATGTGGTCAGGTCTACATGTGACACCAAACCCAAAGCAACGTGATTGACTCTCAACTACCCTTTTAAATGGCCAATCCAGCCATTCAGTTATATCACTACAAGGTCTCAAAGAAATGAAACCATACAGATCTAAGCACTGGAAGCCTACAGCATGCCGAATGCTAACGTTTAAGAAGGCAGCTCACCAACACCTTCTCATGGGCAACCCGGAAAAAGAAATATATACTGGCCCAGCCAGTTACACCCATGTCACATTAATGAATTAAAGAAGATGACTACACTCAGGGAAGAGAGACAGAGGGGACAAAAAAAAAATGGAATGTACAAAGACCTTGTTCATTAAAACCCTTGGATTAATGAGCCAGGGACAGAATGAAAATAACATTGGTTAGGAGACAGAAAGGAATGGAAGCAGTGCTTGTGGATATTTGAGGGGAATACAACGATATTTCTCCAGTCACCATCACGCTTTCTGTCAGACAGAATGAAATGCAATGCAAAGCAACGAAACTTATTACATTTGGGAAATAGAATGCTGATTGCTGATGTGGCTCTGTGGGTCAGTGATTAGCACTGCATTTTCACAGTGCTAGGGCTTGGTTCGATTCCAACTTCAGGCGAATCTATGTGTGGAGTTTGCATATTCTCCCCACGTCTGGCCAAGCTAATCTTCTCATGTTGTTCACCGATGTGTAGGTTAGGCACAACAGTAAGGGGGTCAATATCGGGGGGGCAGAAGAATGGGCCTGGTCAGGTTATTCTTCTAAGGACCTGTTTCCATACTACATGCATTCGATGAATGTGAACAGGACAATTTCAAATGGAAAGAATAGTATGCTACATAAGTATCTTGATCATTGGATGGACAGTTCGACAAGGTTGTGCATATATAGAACATAGAACATTACAGTGCAGTACAGACCCTTCGCCCCTCAATGTTATGCCAACCTATGAAACCAATCTGAAGCCCCAGACTACACTACAATCTAAACTACACTACTCCATTTTACATCCATATGCCTATCCAATGATCACTTAAATGGCCTTAAAGTTGGCGAGTCTACTGCTGTTGCAGACTGTGTTTTCCACACCCCTGCTACTCTCTGAGTAAAGAAACGACACCCGACATCTGTCCTATGTCCATTAAAACACAAGTTAAAGCTATGTGTCCTCGTGCTAGCCATCATCATCCAAATAAACAGGCTCTCGCAATCCAACCTATCTGATCACTGATTATATTAAATGTCTGAATTAAGTCACCTCTCAAAATTCTCTCAAATGAAAACAGCCTCAAGTCCCTCAGCCTTTCCTCGTAAGATCTTACCTCCGTACCAGGCAACAACCTAGTAAAGCTCCTCTGAACCCTTTCCAATGATTCCACATTCTTCCACGAATGAGATGACCAGAACTGTATTCAATAGTCCAAGTGCGGCTGCACCAGGATTTTGTTCAGCTGCAGCATGACCTCAGGATTCCAAAACAAAATCCCTCTAGTAATAAAAGCAAACACACCATATTCCTTCTGATCAACACTATCAAACTGGGTAGCAACTTTCAGGGATCCATGTACATGGACACTGAGGAATCTCTACTCATATACATTACCATGAGTCTTACCAAGAGCCCAATACTCTGCATTCCTGTTGCTCAATCCAAAGTGAATCACCTGACATTGTTCTGCATTGAATTCCATTTGCCACCTCACAGCCCAGCCTCTAAATTATCTGTGTCCTGCTGGAAACCACAACATCCTTTGGTACTATCCACAACTCTAGCGACCTTAGTGTCATCTGCAAATTTACGAACCCATCCTTCTACGCCATCATCCAGATCGTTTGTAAAAATGACAAACAGCAGTGGGCCCAAAACAGATCCTTGCGGTAAAACGCTAGTAACTTAACTCCAGGATGAACATTTCCCATCAGCAACCACTCTCTGTCTTCTTTAGCTAGCCAATTCCTAATCCAAACCGCTAAATTACCCTCAATCCCATGCCTCCATATTTTTTTGCAGTAGCCTATTGTGGGGAACCTTACCAAACGCTTTATTGAATGTCATATACACTACACCAAACGTTTTAGCCGCATCCACCTGTTTGGTCACCTTCTCAAAAATTTCAATAAGGTTTGTGAGGCACGACCTACCCTTCACCAAACCGTGTTGACTGTATCTAATCAAATTATTCTTTTCTAGATGAGTATAAACCACATCTCTTTAAGAATTTCAACACTTTACTCACAAGCAAAGTAACGCTCACTGGTCTATAATTAGATTATATTCCCCTTCTTGAACAAGATAACAAAATTTGCTATCCACCAGCTTTCTGCACTATTCCTGTAGATAATGACAACATAAAGATCAAAGTCAAAGGCTCTGCAATCTCCTCCCTGGCTTCCCAGAGAATTCTAGGGTAAATCCCATCCGGCACAGGGGAGTTATCTATTTTGACACTTTCCAGAATTGCTAAAACCTCTTCCTTGTGAACCTTTACCCTGTATAATCTACTGACCTGTATCTCAGGATTCTCCTTGACAGCATTGGCTATTTGTTCATGTGAATACTGATAAAAAAAATCCACTTAGCTCTTTCCCTACCTCCTCTGACTCCAAGCACAACTTCCCACTACTACATTTGATAGGCCCTAATTTTACTCTAGTCATTATTTTATTCCTGATATAGTTATCAAAAGCCTTCGGGTTTTCCTTGACCCAATCAACCAACGACTTCTCGTGTCCCCTCCTGGCTCTTCACTGCACAAAATTAAAAATCACAACATGGTTAATACAATGCGCAGGGCCATGGAGAGAACTCAGAACAACATCAGCAGAAATATAGCTCATTACGTGCTGATACAGATATGTTTGCCCCGGTAACCACCACATTTGTTATATTAATGATGTACAATTCTAAAGTGTTAAAATAAAACATTTGGCCCATCGAGCTGACACTGATCCTCTGAAGAACATTGGACACAGAACCACCTCCTACACGATTCCTCTATCTCCCATAGTGAAAGCAATAATTGCAGATGAACAATTTTTCATGGTCGATTGGGAGGAATCAGAAACACCTGGATGAAACACTTGCTGACACAGGAAGAATATGAAAGCTTATTACAGACTGTGGCCCAAGGGTGGGGTTGAGCGCAGCTTCCCACGTGCTTCGAGATAGCCATGCTAACCACTGTGCCACCCATCCAACTATGTCACTGTGCTAGCATATACGAGGGAACTTGGAAATCTCAAATACAAGTGGAAAATGTTGATGAAACACAGCTGATGAGTCAGTATCTTGAGAGTGAAAGAGAGTGAACACATTGAGATGAGCATGACTCTGTTCTGAAAAAAGTAATATTGGTCCCATAACGTTAATTCTCTTTCTGCTCAGATGTTGCTGGATATGTTAAAGTTTTCCAACACTTCCAACTTCCTTTTTCATTCGGAGTACAGATGGTTTTTTGATATGAAAGGGAATAGTGAAGCTGCCGTTTCATTAACTCTCATGCATCTGGTTATGGTCCTTGAATGAAGAATTAAAAGCTTTTTATTTGACAGAGCCCTAAATATTAATAACATTTTCCGTGTCATACATCACCATGAAAATGTTGAATTCAGTGGCCATGAATCACATGATCAATCCTCTATAAGTAACCAATTGAATTAAGGATCCCAATCATTACGTCAATGTCATATCGTGCTCCTGGTTTCACTAGGGTCATACTCATTCAGCAAGGTCCTACATTTCTGAAAAACTAGATGAAACTGTGGAAACATAAGATACATTGATACAGGGCATAGTCATCCATGGGTTTTGGAAGGAACTAGCATGGGCAGATTTTATGTCTCAAACACAATCGCTCAGGAAAAGGCGAAATAGAGCAGCCTACTTGAATCTCTTCTGTCCAAGTGATGCACATACACACAGAGCTGCTTGCAGGCACATTCCAAGATGTGTTAACAACTGGTAGTGAAGGAACAGCAAATTAGTTCCTCGTCAGGATGGCATGTAACTTGGAAGATAACTTGCAGAGATGGCTTTCCCATTGTTCCCATTACCAGTGCAGAAGGTTCTCTAATTCCCATTAATCACAGTTTTACTCAGGGTCCTTGATTCCACGCTCAGTCAAGTCCTGCTTCGATTGAAAGGGAAATCTCTCTGATCTCACCTCAAATTATATTGGAATATCAGTTAAAAGAAAAAGGAGCAAAAGGCAAGAATACTGCTTATTTGAACAATATCCTCACAATATACAAAAGAAATTTGATACGTGGACTTCCAATTCTGTCTCAAGATGTTTGTCATGTTGGTGGTGAGGTTGTTTGGTGAAGTAGGAGTGACAGGGAACTGGTGTGATACACAATGCGAGAAGTGTGAACGGAGATTTTCAGTGGAAGGGTATATCACAGCAGAAGGGGCAATGCAAGGGAAGTAGGTGGGTAAGGAAAGAGTAGGAAGCCGAGGAGGCGGTATGTCAGAAGGACCATCTGTGGCAGGCAATACCATGCAGTTGGAAAACTGAGATTGATGGATAATCAAACATCACTGTTAAGGAAAATTGGGATCTTTTTTCCTTTGAATATGAGGAAAATGTTTCTCATACCTCTTTATTAACAGGATTCTTGTTCATATTGTATATCCACTCTACATTTCTGTATCTCTATCAAGTGCAGACATTTTCTTATCTCTTCAATTCATTATCTCAACATTATGTCACTGTATGTCACTAAACAATATCCAGAACGGTGGATGTTTTTTTCTATGAATTTGCTTCCAATTCCATGTAGAAATGAGAATGTGATTTGATCTTCTACTGCATGCTTATAACGCAGAATTTAATTGAATCTTTATCCTCATCACCTCAGTACTGTCAAAAACCTTCAGGAATGAGCCTGCGTCCATCCTGCAGACTAAAAAAAGGTTCCCTGTGCTCTGACGGGATTGCAGCGAATGTTAATAAAGAATGAGCTGCAGGCCCACATAAAATGGAAATGTGTGCACAGTGCCAAAAGAGAGTCCAAGAATAATGATGTATAAGCCTTATGAATAATATATGCAGAGGGCCGGATTATAAAAGGAGAATTTAGGTCCATGTCCAAAATAGTATCAATAGCTCCCTAATAAAAGCCATCTCCTGCATCATGCTGCAAATTCACCAAAAGCGGGAAAACTATAGACTGGAATGATCAATACTTCCTCTGCAACAGGTAGAAAATCAAGTTTTGTCTCTGATATTCATACACGTTGATGATAAGAATGTGGGAAATGGGGGTGGGGTTTAGAGCATGATAAACAATGTTGCGGATGACACAATGATTATTCCGGTGGTTCAAACTGAGGACGAAAGTGTTAGGTTACAGGAGGGTACAACCGGATTGTTCAGATGGCCAGAACAATGACCAAAAAACTTATCACTGCAATATGTGAGATGCTGCACTTTGAAAGAATAACAACACAAGAGAGTACTTAAACCATGAAGATAGGCTAGATTTGCTTTTGCTTTACTTTGGAGCAGAGAAGTTATTGGGTGAACCTGACAGAGGTGTATAACAGCATGACAGTTATAGACAGAGTGAAAAGACAGCAGTTTTTCCCCTTAGTCAAACTGTTAAATACAAGGGGATACACGTTAAAAGTGGAAGACAAGAGATTGAATGAGGATTTGTGAAATCTGTTTTGAACCCAGAAGGTGATATGCTTCTGGAATGCATTGCCTGTGAGGGTGGTTGAGGAAGGAAACCGTACCAACTTGATAAAGTACTTGCATCATCACTTAATGGTGCGAGATTTGATAGGCATCTTCTTTATTATATGATTCCATGATATATTGTGAAGCACCAACCAATGGTTTGATCCATCGAGCTGTGCTCAGTAAGTGGGGAGATTACAAATCAGCATCATCCCATGGAGCAACAGCACTCACTAAACTGAGGACAGCCCGGCCATCCCTGAAAATATCCAAGATAATTCATATGATCAGTGTAAGTTTCGTTCAATAAGCCCATCAACATTATTCCGGCTATTTGACACCATTATTTTAAGGACACCAAAAACATAGAAACCAACTTTCCTTCATCATTATATAGACTGCTCGTTGTAAGGTTGTTATTTATCGGCAGAATAATAAATTCCTTGCCATACATTCATTTTGACAAAGAGTTAGTTTTCCTGCATTTTTCTGCCAGCTGTTCATCACAATTTGGTGGCTTGTTTAACACCACGCCCACCACCAGTAATACTTACTCCCAGCTAAACTGGCACATGAGCTGCACAGCTGGCACTCCCTCCCAACAGCCACTTGGATGGACCAACACAAACTGGACTGGAACTTCTCAATGGCAATTAATGTTGGACTAGCTCCATTAAAATCCCAAACGAATTTTTGAAAAATCCAGTTTCCTAATAATAATTGAACAATGTAACCATGTTTATTGATCTGATGAGCTTGTTGCAGCCTTTTAAGTAGTGTGATGCATTTGCAGAAACCATTTCGTGAATTCATTGAAATAAAAGGCCAACTGACAGCCCATGTCACGAATAACACAGGTTAATGCAGCATTTAATCAGCAGCTGAATGAACACAAAATGCCAGAGCAGAGTCGGCCATGCGCCTTGAGGTAACTTTCATTAATGTACTTTGGTGTTTTCTGAATGGTGTAGACATGTTGCGCTGAATGGCCTGTTTGTGTGCCAAAAGACTCTATCACTGTAATTCTTGAAAACAGAAAATAGTCTCACCATTTCCATAGCTTGTGAGCATCAAGTGGTGAAGAATATAATCTCCAAGGACACATTGCATCCTGACTTGCATCAAAACCATTGTCCCTTCACTGTCACTTGTTCAGAATCCTGTAACTCTCTCTGAAACAAAAACGTTACTGTTCCTGCACCACGAGGACAACTGTGTGTATTTTCTCTGGTCTGCTTTGCATATCATTATTGCCACAGCTCTTTCGATGTGGTCTCACCGGTACCCTGAAAAACTGTAGAAAATCTTTCCTACTTCTGAATCAATTCTGTTTCAAAAAGATTTCAACATTTGTCTGGCCTCTCTAAAACTTTGATGTACTTTTTTGTGTGATCCAGGTGCCTGATTCCTCTGTGCCTCAATCCAATCTCTCCATTGAAATAATTCCTACGTTTCCATTAAACTGCCAACACATTTGAACACAGACACATTTTCCATTCTATGCTCCATACACCAATATTTGTTGTTCATTTGACCCACTTATATCTCTTTATTAACTCGTGTCTTCTTCATATACAAATAAAAACAACAAAAATGTAAAAATATTACATTGTCAATTCCACTGGAATTTGGCGACAGTTTGGGTCTTTGACCAAATATTCTGTCTGTATTATGGAAGAATACAAACATTTGAAATTGTCTGTGTTCTCTCAGGAAGGTTCACATGTTTGTATTCTTCCATAATGCAAACAGAATATTTCGTCAAAGACATAGGTTGTCGCCACAATTCAATGGAATTGGCAATGTCATATTTTTAGTCCATGTCTAAACGATAAATTAGCGACAATGCTAAAGTGTTTTGCAGTCCATTCACTGAGTTCCCATCACTTCTGAAATATGGACAGATGGTGAAGAATCAGTCGGGGTGGAATTGAGAAACAACAAAGGTTAAAAATGCAGAAAACAGCGAGTGAGGATAAAAATGATCTTATCAGCATGGCAGCTAGTGACATGTGATGTTACAGAAGGCTCAGTGTTGGGACCACGGCTCTTTACTTTGTAAATTAATGATCTAGAGGAATGATTTAAGGGCATTCTGGTTAACTTTTCAGATGATATAAAGATAGGTGAACAGACAGGTAACATTGCGGAAGTGGAGAAGCTGCAGAAGGGTTTAGACACGTGAAGAGAGTGGGCAAAGAAGTGGCAGATGGAGTACAGTGGGGTCTAGTGTGAGGTCGTGCACTTTGGTAAGAAGAATACAGGCATGCACTATTTTCTAAATGAGGGAAAATTCTTCAGTCTCAAGTGCAAAGAGACTTCGGAGTTCTTGACCAAGATTGTCTCAAGATAAACTTGCAGGTGAACCAATATTTAGGAAAGTTTTGTATCACATGACAGTGTGTTTTACTATCTTATATTCACCAAAAGAACTGTGAGTCGACTTCTACCCAACAATATTTGTTTATTGAACACAATTAATATTAGAACAATAAATTTTACTATAAAGTAACGAAACACACTATAAGCTATCTTATGTTTTAACTTAACTCTGTATGATCGTAAAGCACCCTATAGAACTTTGCCGGGCTCCACATGCTGATTTCTCCTTCTTACGATGGACTTGGAGGTATCTCCTGTTTTGGTGCTTATTCGCGATTTACTGCGCTAAGTGGAGTTTTGCGGTGATTCTCATTCTTCCGATTCTTCACCCCCTTTTGGGAGGGTATGGAGGATCTGCCAACAGAATGATCATGTTGGATTATGCTGATCAAACTGACCCAACCAGGGGGTGGCACATTGATGGCCCAAGGGCGACATTCCATTATCCCATTCAAGTTCAACTCCAGGTTTGAATTGCAGGCTCTGTAGCTCTTAAGTTTGTTTGCAAACCGTCTGTGGGAACCTGCAGCCTGTCTGGATTCTGCAGCATGTGGATTTGTACAGAGACTTTAGTCAAGGCTGGGATCCATTTCCCAGCATGCTTTAATCATTGTTCATTTTTGTAACTCAATGGTATTTTTTTTTTATTATCCATCATAAGTTCATTATTTCAGGTGGTCCGACTGGTCACAAATGCAAATACAATTATGACGTTTATTTTGAGAGGATTTGAATATAAAAGCATGGATGTACTTCTGAGACTCTATAAGGCTCTAATCAGACCACATTTGGGATTATGGTGTGATGTCTTGGGCCCCATATCTCAGGAAGGATATACCACCCCTGGAGCGTGTTCAGAGGCAGTTCACAAGTATAATGGAAAATTATCCATTTACTGTGAAATTTGAAAGAGAATGCTTTTCTTTAAATCAATGCGGTACTGACCTCTGCAAACTATGCTTTGATGAAGGTTTGCAGTTAGCTTAGAGCTGTTTGAATTCTGTAAACATTCAACTCGACCTTGCGATAGTCGAACTCTGTGAAACCTAAAGAATTGTTATGTCTAGGACCAGGGGATGAGAGGATAACAACTTGAATTACCCCAGTCTTTGTCCTTGAGAGTGTGATAAGGAATACTATAAGGAGGCGTCTGTATAATGATTCAGTACTCTTTGCATTGAAGCATCTGACTTAGTGTAATGAGTCAAAATCCTGCAGTATTTTTAAATAAAAACCCTTTTTTTGCTCTTGTAAATAATTGAGTCAAGTCAATTTAATTTCCACAACAGTAAATTTGGGAGCTTGTCCAGGATCCCGCGACTGGGTGACATTCTGAAGATTCCCAGGAGGCATAGGCGCCAGCGTCTTGAATGTCATTCATTTTGCATGAGAGGACTGGGAATCTGTGGATCACCGCAGGGTCCGCGTTCGAATTGAATAAGCTCAGGTAAGAGTCGTGGCTTAAGTAATCTGACATCGAGGCTCATTTTAAGAGAATAAATACAGTAGAAAAAGGGTTCAGTGAACTCTCATGTGGTCTTAGAGTAAAACCCCAAGCGAAGGGGATTACTGTCTCTACAGTGTTCAGGAGACAGCAAGTCTAAGGGTGGTTTCAGACTTGGACTCACCTAAGACGTACCGGGCACGTGGTTTCTTGGTTTATGAATACCAAGGCATTGAGGCGGACTCGCCCAATGCGAGAGGGGACCTCCGGAGGTAAGATCAACTCAAAAGGGAAAAGACAATGGTACCACGAGAGGGAGAGAGAGATAGCTGAATACTTTTCCAGTTAAACTAAGAGCAAACAAAGGGAGAGTCCACACAGGACTTGGAATGGCCATCCAAAAATACAATACGTGCTCAATAATTACGGCCTAGAATGTGTAAAGCAGTTAGAATTGTAGATCAAGGAATGTGGTTTTCTGGGGGGAGGAGGTTTTATTAAAAGACAGCGGGAAATGTTGAGCTCGAGGTAGGATGAGAAAAGGAAGGGAAAAATAGAACCTGTGAATTGGAGTGCTTATAACATGTAGAAGGCTGAGGCTGATATCAGAGAAAGGAACTCTCGAGTAAAGAATAGACCAAATACACGTACAACCACCAGTGCACATGCGGACGCGTGCGGCAAACAACGAAGCTGTACATTGTCTTAAGTCTGTTTAAATTTCTGACCTTGCCGACTGCCCTCCGAGACCTGCAGACCTCTACAAGATCTGCCTGGTGGAAGTTCCACGTCAGCCGTCTCCTGGGAGGAAATCTAGTTGCCGATGTCACCAAAATCAAATATATCTGGTCAGCTGCATATGTCAATGCCAGAGTAGCTAACCCACAAGCAAAGCAGAACAGAGATGTTAATGCTTTTGTTGCAGCGCTGGCAACTGCCAGTAGAAAGGCATTCCTAGTGCGAATGGACATGACCACAGTAGCAATGTGTAAACAATGGGAAGGTGAGACCGTGTCCCAGTACCTTATGCACCTCACTGAAGTCCATAATGCCCATAGTGGACTGGGATCACCTGACGAGATAATGGCAGCAGAAGTCACGCCGTATGAGGCACACCTGAGGAACAGTTTCATCAATGGAATGACAGAAGAAATAGCGAAAAAGGTAAAAGACACATGTATTACCTGGGACACAGGAAAGCTGAATTTGATAGAACAACTTGCGATGCATGCCGAAAAATTGCTTAACCAATAGAAGGATAGGAAGAAACTAAAGATGGAACAGCAAGCACATAAAGCTCAGCTTACTATGATGTAAATGGTCACCCAGCCGTTGGAGGGAGGTGCTACAGGAAGAAGAGATGCAGAGGTGGTGGTCGCAGAAGAGGAAGAGATCGCGGAAGAAGGGTGGGCAGAGCTAGATCTGGTGGGTACTTTGTTTGTAGAGCAATGGGCCACTGGGCGAGACAGTGCTCGCACATACAGCCTCAATCGACTTTGGAGGTTAGACAGGAGGGTGATTGACAGGGTAAGGCTGAGGTGGAGGTGGGCAGCCCACTAACGGGGAATCTTGCCAATTCTCCTTCATGTTATTGGATTTTTATCCTTTAAATCTGATAGCTCGCGACTCGTAGGGAGACTGGGGCTGGACCTGATCAGTACTCCGACAGGCTTGCAGGTAATTCAAAGGAAAGATTTACCAGTGCAGGCTGTAAAATATAACCCACGACCCCTGATGTATGCCTATGAGTGGCGATTAAGCCAGAGAGCGATAAGTTCAATGAGCAGTTCACTCGCCCTGGAAGCAAACAACCATGATATTCCTATTAACACCGATTTTGTTGCTGGAGATATGCTGCACTGCACAGCACACATACACCGTGATGGCCCTGATGAACCATATGAGAAGGATTTGTTCAGGAGATTGGTTAGACTTGCTATTTTGTGATTTTTATTGGAGTGATCACAGATGTGCAGTCAGTGTGAACTTAACTAAGGTATCTGTAACAATAAGTAGACCCTATCTTTTTGATGTTGAAGGCTCCGCTCCTCACTGGAGAAGGCGTCTAGTGACATGTGGCAGGTCTTGGGAGCATGGGTGCTAAAGGCACAAAGAATGAAAGGTTGGGTCATCAGGGACAATTTGGGTGTCTGATTTAAAGCAGATATGTGGACATATAAGAAGAAACTAAATTGATTAACTCAGGCAGCTAGGACAGTCCAGGTAAACCCCACGAGCCCTGAAAAGCTGAGGGAGATCACCTGGCGTTTCCCTCAGATGGAAGTCTCAGAACCAAGATTAAAAATGGTCCCTACAGAGTTGTGGGCAAAGTGCAAACATGATGTTGGGCTAATACAGGGCTCTGAGCCCATAAGGATAACCCCGAAGTCAGAGTATCGACCTTGCAGAGCACAATACCTGTTAACACCTGAAGCCATAGAAGGAATTACTCCAGTCTTTGAATCCCTCCTAAAGGCTGGAGTGATACTCCCCTGTGAAAACTCACCGGTGAGAACCCCCATTTATAGTCAATAAGGCAAATATTCCCGGTGAACCGGAGGAATGGAGGTTTGTTCGAAACCAGCAGACAGTCAATAACACTGTTGTTCCACGTGCCCCAAATGTTCCCAAACCGAGACAATATTGCCTCAAATTTCACCGGACATTAAATGGTTTTTTTGATGTGGATTTAGCAAATGCCTTGAGCTCTGCAGGCTGATCCCTTGGAGCAAGAAGGAAGACAGCCTGTGGCCCAGAACACTGCTTCTGTAAGGACTTTGGAGAGTAGTTGCGGCGCTGCTAGTTGTACTGTTACGTTGTTTGTTTTTGTGTGTCTTGTTTTGTTTCTTTGTTTACTGGTCATTGCTTACGTTTTCCGGGGGGGTTGAGGTGAGGGGTTTGCGAGTATCTACGGACTGACTGAAGCGCCGGCCCCCGGTACAGATCAATCCTGTTCCGTTGTGCAGGCCAAACTCCGTCCTTTTGCCCCCTCAGGGGCTATCATGAAGCATCATGATAAATAGGCAGCAAACCCCCAACCCCAAAACCCTTTTGAACATTTACAGATGGATTTTATTGAACTAACACCCAGCGAAGAGAAAACGTATTATCTGGTAATAGTTGATACGTTTTCCAAATGGTGGAAGCATTCCCCACGTTTAAACAGGATGCCAGTGCAGTAGCCAATGCTTTCCTAACTGAGATAATTCCGAGATGGGGTGTCCCTGAAAGGCTTAGTTGTGACAATGGGACACAATTTATCAATAATCCTTACAGCAGATCAGTGATTATTTGGGAATTAACATGGGACAACACTGCGCCTACCACTCAGCGAGCAGTGGGGGAGTGGAAAAACAAATGCTACCTTAAAAAAATGACAAAATGTTGAGGAACTAGGGGTGACATGGACAAAGGCACTTCCAATTGTGCTAATGTATATGAGATCTAAGAGGAGAGGAAGAGCAATCTGAACCCGTTTGAGATTTTGTTCAGTAGGCCGCCCAACACAGGAATTGGCACAAGACCAAAGGTAAGACAGATAACAGGCCACTGTGAGGATGAGATGTTGTGTTACTGTATAAAACTCTCTGCACGTTTGTCTGAAGTACAGAATCAAGTGAAAACAGCATTACTGCAACCAGCAGGACGGAAGCTGCATGATCTAGAACCTGAAGACTGGATAGTGGTGAAAGACTGCAGGAGGCCAAAACTACTGAAAGGAGAAGAGATGGCTAGGCCGTTTCAAGTATTCCTCACAACACAGACAGCAGTTAGGATTGCAGAAAGAGCCACATGGATACACACCAGCCATTGCAAGCGTGTAGCTGGGCCTGAGGAGACATCAAAAAGCACCGGAACCAATTAAGTGCAAGTAGTGAATAGAAGTCTCATACGAATATGCCGTGCCCCTGCTCACACTTTTTGCAAACTCCCTGGTAGGACTATTCGTAAGGGCAGGGGCATTGCGTGGACCCCACCATACCATGGCTTTGACGAATATGACGTGTGAACATGGGCTACGTACGGGGCACACCAGAGCAAGTGACGAAAGCACCACAAAGCTGTGTTTCGTGTAGGTGGTGTCTGAGGAAAGGCCTGGTGTTTCCTAAACATTTTCGGATGTATAGCTATTCTGGATCTGTTTTTTTGAATGTTGCTGTAGTTGTCCTTGTTGTCATAAAATGACAAAAAGGGGGACATGTAATGGAAAATTATCCATTTACCGTGAAATTAATTATCCATTTACTGTGAAATTTGAAAAAAAAAATGCTTTTCTTTAAATCAATGCTGTACTGAGCTTTGTAAACGATGCTTTGATGAAGGTTTGCAGTTAGCTTATCTCTGTTTGAAAAGCTGAAGAGCTGTTATGTCTAGGACCAGGGGATGAGAGAATAACAACTTGAGTTTCCCCAGTCTTTGCCATTGAAAGTGTGATAAGGAACGCTATAAGGCAGGCGTTGTATAATGTTTCAGTACTCCTTGCATTGAGGCATCTGACTTAGTGTAATGAGTCAAAATCCTGGAGGATTTTTAATAAAGAGCCTTTCCTTGCTCTTGCTAATAATTGAGTCAAGTCGATTTAATTTCCATGACACCGGAATGGCCTCAGAAATGAAAAGCCTAATGTATGAAGTGTCTGGGATTAAACTCGCTGAAGTTCCGAAGGATGAGGGGGTTCTAATTGAATCATACAAAATACTAGATGCCTGGTCAGAGTATATGTCAGAAAGATGCTTCCATTGTTACAGGGAAAGGACCCAATGACATAGTCTTAAAGTTAACGGAAGACATTTTATACCAGAGATAAGGAGAAACGTCTTCAGCCAGAGAGTGATGAATCTATGGTAAGGATGAAAGTTTCCTTCCTTAAAGGACATTAGTGAACCACATGAATTTTATCTTAGAATCGATTCATGATCACTATCAGTCTCTTAATTCCACATTTGATTTCAAGCTCCATCATCTACCATGGCAGAATTCAAATCCAGGTCATCAGAACATTATCTGGGTCTCTCGCTTATCAGTTCAGCGATAACACCACCAAGCATGTGCCTTGCCTCGTCCTCCAGAGTGTGACTAACCTGTGTAATATGATTTGTCCGAGACTTTTCGCTCATGCTCTTATTGATTTACTTATCAAATCATGGATGACTTTTCTCCATTATGCAATTCCTCTTCCGAACACCAATATATTTTAATTGAGAGGTTATTTAATATCTCCTTGCCTTTTTTTATCTGTCCTGACATTCTTTTTTTTTTCCTGGCCAGTCCACCCAAACCAACCCCTTCCTTCGCCCAATATAATTATAATTGCTCAAAACTAAAATCGTCATATGTAACTGTGTCCTCACTCATTCAATCTGAGGGTGAATCTACAGCATGTCACTGCTTACAAGAGGATCTTTAACGGCAAGATCTTTTATCAATCCTTCCTTGTCACATAAAATCAAAACTGAAGTATCCATGACATGTTGCTCTCAGAAACAATCCTTCATATAGTCTATGAATTGTTCTTCGAGGCTATATTTGCCAAGTTGATTAATTGAGTCAATATGTATGTTCATCCCACCGTTGTGCCCTTGTCACCAGCCATCATTATTTCCGACCTCAGAAATACTTAGGGGGGACAGTAGCAGAACATTACTCTTCCCAAGAAGTTTCTTCTCTTGCTTTTTATTTACGCCTGGACTGATTTACATGTCATTCCCTCGTGCCAATATCATTTCCTAATGCAGCCTTGGTATCATCCTTAACCAATACATCAATTCCACTTCCTGCTCCTTCTTGTCTAACCTTCTGGAATAGTGAGTGTCCTCGGACATGTCACTGCTCAATCCTGATCTCCCTGTAACCATGTTTCTGTAATACGCACCAGGTCATACCCATTTGTCTCTGTATCAATTCTCAGCTCATCGATATTTTTCCAAATACTGTGTTGTTTTAGGTACAAAGTTTTCAAATAAGATTTATTGGTTTGTCTTTCCCTTCTAATACTTTTTTTTTGTACACTAGCTTCCTGATCTCACACACCTCAATACCTCACATCCCCCACACGGTTCAACCTTATTTATTTATCCCTGATAATTTTGCGCCTCATCTCTAGCATTTATTCCAATCTTCAACTCACATTTTGAATTGACATGATCCATCCTTGATCGTGGTCATGAGACTGACCATGCCTGATGTCCTATTCACCTCTACTTTCAGCTCAGTTTCTGACCTGCTGCTTTGGTTGCCAACCTCCTGGTTTATTAGTTTAAATCCATCCAATTTCCACTAGCAAATCTTCCGACAAGGATATTGGCGCTCCTCCAATTAAGATGTAACCTGTCCATTTTTGAAAGCTCTCACCTGTCCTGGAAAAGATCCCAATGATGCAAAAAATGAAACCCTCACCCCGTACAATCTCTTTAACCACATGTTAAACTATACCACCTTCCTAGTCATTGCCTCTTTTCCACATGGCACTGGGAGTAATTCTGGCATTACAGCGGATTGTTCTCTCTCTCTCACACACACACATACACACACACACATGCACACACACACATATGCACACACACACACAAAGAGACTTATGTGCGCATACTCACACAAACAAACACATGCCACATTACTTTGTAGAAGAATACCAGTAACCTTATAAATAATCAGAATGACAACTGGAATGAATGATTTAGTTAAAGGTCGGATGCAAACAATTAGACTTACTCTTCATTAAGCAGAACGGACAAAGTTGTGAACTTATTTCAGTGCTCAAAATTATGAAAAAAATTACAGGGAAAATACGAATACTCTGTCTCTGTTCGTTGGCATTACAGCATCTATCAGTCATACTTTCAAGATTGGAGAAAGTGAGGACTGCAGATGCTGGAGATCAGAGCTGAAAATGTGTTGCTGGAAAAGCGCAGCAGGTCAGGCAGCATACAAGGAGCAGGAGAATCGACGTTTCGGGCATGTGCACTTCTTCAGGAATGAGGAGAGTGTGCCAAGCAGGCTAAGATAAAAGGGAAGGAGAGGAAACTGGAGAAATCTGAATTCATCCCTTCTGGTTGGAGGGTTTCTAGGCGGAAGATGAGGCGCTCTTCCTGCAGCTGTCATGTTACTATGGTCTGGCGATGGAAGGAGTCCAAGACCTGCATGTCCTTGGTGGAGTGGGAGGGGGAGTTGAAGTGTTGAGCCACGGGGTGGTTGGGTTGGTTGGTCTGGGTGTTCCAGAGGGGTTCTCTGAAACGTTCCACAAGTAGGCGACCTGTCTCTCCAATATAGAGGAGGCCACATCAGGTGTAGCAGATACAGTAAATGATGTGTGTGAAGTGCTGGTGAATTTGTGGCGGATATGGAAGGATCCCTTGGGGCCTTGGAGGGAAGCAAGGGGGAGGTGTGGGCGCAAGTTTTGCATTTCTTGAAGTCGCAGGGGAAGGTGCCGGAAGGGAGTGGAGGTTGGGTTGGTGGGCGTGTGTGGACCTGACAAGGGAGTCACGGAGGGAATGGTCTTTTCGGAACACTGATAGGGGAGGGGAGGGAAATATATTCCTGGTGGTGGGGTCCGTTTGGAGGTGGCGGAAATGACGACAGATGATATGATATATATGGAGGTTGGTGAGGTGGTAGGTGAGGAACAGTGGGGTTCTATCCTGGAGGCGACTGGAGGGGAGGGCACAAGGGCGGAGGAGCGGGAAGTGGAGGAGGTGCGGTGGAGAGCATCGTCGATCACGAATGGGGGAAATTGCGGTCTTTGAAGAAGGAGACCATCTGGGTTGTTCGGTATTGGAACTGGTCCTCCTCAGAGCAGTTGCGGCGGAGACCAAGGAATCGTGAATATGGGATGGCGTTTTTACAGGGGGCAGGGTGGGTGGAGATGTAGTCTACGTAGCTGTGGGAGTCGGTCGATTTAAAATAAATGTCCGTGTTGATTCGGTCGCCCACATTAGAAATGGAGAGGTCTAGGAAGGGAAGGGAGGAGTCTGAGACGGTCCAGGTAAATTTGAGGTCGGGGTGGAAGATGTTGGCAAAGTGGATGTACTGTTCAACCACTTCGTGGGAGCACGAGGCAGCGCTGATACAGTCATCGATGTAGCGGAGGAAATGGTGGGGGTTGGTGCCAGTGTAGCTGCAGAAGGTGGACTGTTCCACATTTCCTACGAAGAGGCAGGCATAGCTGGGGACCATGTGGGTGCCCATGGCTACTCCATTGGTTTGGAGGAAGTGGGAGGATTAGACAGACAACTTCTTCAGAGGGAGGACCAGTTCAGTCAGTCGAAGGAGGGTGTCAGTGGAAGGGTATTGGTTGGTACGGCGGGAAAGGAAGAAGCGGAGGGCTTTAAGTCCTTCCTGATGGGGGATAGAGGTGTACAGGGACTGGATGTCCATGGTGAAGATAAGGCGTTGAGGACCGGGGAAGCAAAAATCATGGAGGAGGTGAAGGGCGTGGGTGGTGTCCCAAACGTAGGTGGGGAGTTCTTGGACTAAGGGGGACAGGACCGTGTCGAGGTATGCAGCGATGAGTTCGGTGGGGCAGGAGCATTTGGTATGCTTTCCTTTATTGTTCAGAGTATTGAGTATAGGAGTTTTTGAGCTATAAGTAGAGGCTGAACAGGCTGGGGCTGTTCTGAGGTTAACAAAATCATGAGGTGCATGGATAGGATAAATAGACAAAGTATTTTCCCTGGGATGGGGAAGTCCAGAACTAGAGGGCATAGGTTTAGGGTGATGGGGAAAGATATAAAAAAGACCTAAGGAGCAACTTTTTCACACACAGGGTGGTACATGTATGGAATGAGCTGCCAGAGGAAATGGTGGAGGCTCATACAATTGCAACACTTAAGAGGCATTTGGATGGGTATATGACTAGGAAGGGTTTGGAGGGATATGGGCCGGGTGCTGACAGG